>NW_012102465.1:3907161-4037270 GCF_000951045.1 Mandrillus leucophaeus | reverse complement strand
ATAGCATTAGGAGATATACCTAATGTAAATGATGAGTTAATGGGTGCAGCACACCAACATGGCACATGTATACATATGTAACAAACCTGCACGTTGTGCATATGCACCCTAGAACTTAAAGTATAATAAAAAAGTATACTTTTTTCTATTATTTTTATTAACTTTTAATTTAATTTTATTCGATTCATTTATATGTTTATTATATGCTAGTCACAACCCAATGAATTGATTTTATGATTCACTGTTGGTGACCCATAGTTTGGGAAATCTGTCCTAGATGATATCATTTTTGTGTTAATTTTCATACAATGCATTAGAATCATTTAATGGACTAGGGAGTCTCTAGCAACCCTAAGCAGTGATATCACTGTTTCTCTGTTTTTCCTTTCTCACTGTATCTCCATTCTTATATAGAGTTATATACAAGCATATGATTTTTAAATATGCAGTATTCTATCTCCTTCTAGGCAACCTAATTTCTAGAAGAAATACACATTCTTCCTTATCCTTATTATAGACAAAGATTTATCACTAGCTTTTAATAATATTTAAATTATTAAATTTATCTACTTGGGTTGAAATGTCAGTTTTAGCGTGTTTGTTCCTCATGTACTCAGCCAATATTTTCTGAGCACCTAACATTTTCAGGTACAAATCCTGAGGGAACAAAAATTAGCATAACAGGCCATAACCCAGTTCTCAGAAGGTTTGTCTATTATTATACGAATATTGCTTTAGAGACACCTGGGAATATAGGCAGTTTTCCAAAATCAGTTCTTTATTGAATTCAACTTAAAAATAATTGATAGGCCGGGAGCGGTGGCTCAAGCCTGTAATTCCAGCACTTTGGGAGGCCGAGACGGGCGAATCACGAGGTCAGGAGATCGAGACCATCCTGGCTAACACAGTGAAACCCCGTCTCTACTAAAAACAAACAAACAAACAAACAAAAAACTAGCAGGGCGAGGTGGCGGGCGACTGTGGTCCCAGCTACTTGGGAGGCTGAAGCAGGAGAATGGCGTAAACTCGGGAGGCGGAGCTTGCAGTGAGCTGAGATCCAGCCGCTGCACTCCAGCCTCGGTGACAGAGCGAGACTCCGTCTCAACAACAACAACAACAAAAAAATAATAATAATAATAATAATAATAATAATAGATAAAATCTCTGCATTGCCAATACCACACTTCTAGATTGTATGTTGAATAGCTGATGTTTTGAAACACAGAAATGACTGTTTTTTTTTTTTTTCTGAGACACAATCTCGCATAGTCACCCAGGCTGGAGTGCAGTGGCATGATCTTGGCTCACTGCAACCTCCGCCTCCCGGGTTCAAGTGATTCTCCTGCCTCAGCCCCCCGAGTAGCTGGGACTATAGGTGTGTGCCACCACGGCCAGCTAATTTTTGTATTTTTGGTAGAGAGGGGTTTCACAATGTTGACCAGGATGATCTCGATCTCTTGACCTCTTGATCCACCCGCCTTGGCCTCCCAAAGTGCTGGGATTACAGGCATGAACCACCAGTGCCCAGCCGATTTTTCCTAATAATGAAAATTCAGCCATAAAAATATGTTTCTTACCATGACAACTTGGCAAGACTCTATTCCATCCAGGTCTTCCATCATCTCCCATGATACAGGTGAGTGTTGAATAACCTTGAAGAACATAACCAGCATCACAGTAATAGGTGACTGTTGACCCTAATTTATAATCCATTCCAAGTCTGGTGCCATTCATTATATTGCCTGGATCAAAGCAGGACTCTCGGAGTTTTGCTGTAAAACAATGTTAATATAACATTAATTGCTTTAAAATACAGTTAGCACTCTGTAATACATGGATTCTGCATCTGTGGATTCAGCTAACTGCAGATGGAAAATATTTGGAAAAAACTGTACTGCACTGAATATGTACAGACATTTTTTGTCATTACTCCCTAAATAACACAGTATAACAACTGTTTACCTAGTATTTACATCATATCCTGTATTATTGGTAATCTAGAGATGATTTAATGCATATGGGAGGATATATATAAGTTATATGTTCACATCTGTGAATGTTAGTATCTGAGACGTTCTGGTACCAGTTACCCAGGGATACCAAGGGACAACTGACTGTTCTTTATGGACCTTTAAGACATATTCATTTCTTTTTCTAACCAAGAAGGAAAAAGCAGCAGCACCATTTCTGTCTTTGTTTGGGGGCTCAAAGTACAAAGGAGCCCTTATCCATATCTGACAAATTGCTAATGCATATTTATTAGTAAGATAAATAAATTATAAAGATCGTCATAGATCTTCCCATTAAACTTAGTATCTAATGTATATAGTCAAACAAAGGGTTTCAGAATTTATTATAAATATTATGTGTGTTATAATCCATGTGTAGGCACCATAAATGAATTACTTTGGGGAAAAAGTAGGACCCCTTACAAAAGGTCTTTATTTAAAAGATCTCCCCACAAGTAATGCCCATCCCATGTTACTGAACCTAGAAGTGGTTTTTCTGCCTATGTTGAGCTCAGTTCATTTCACCACCTACAGCAAAATAAAAGGCCCTATTTCTCTGCCCTGCAACAAGTTTTCTTACCCTATTTTCTCCAGTCATTCTCCACATTTTTATCAGAGGTCTCCCATTATAAAATAGCAAAACCCA
This sequence comes from Mandrillus leucophaeus, assembly GCF_000951045.1. NCBI lineage: Eukaryota > Metazoa > Chordata > Mammalia > Primates > Cercopithecidae > Mandrillus > Mandrillus leucophaeus. Next base: position 4,034,615 of record NW_012102465.1, on the reverse strand, counting down.
AACCACAATATTTTTGGACAGATTATCTATCCCTATGCAAAACACTTTCAAAGCTAGAAGTAACAGAGAGATTGAAAAATAAAACCCTTTCACAACAGAGGAATTGTTTTCATTGTACCCAAATAGTGAACAAAGAGACTGACAGAATATTTTTAAAATATGTAGAGAAATAGAATTAGCTCATTCATTTTATGGCAAAAGTACTATCACACTTTGTTGTTAACAGATCTGGATGAGGCCTTGAGATTATTTCCATTTTGTAATTATTGATTACTTAAAAAATAATAAAGAAATGTACAATGTAAAGGCCATCACAATAAATCAGGATAACAAATGTAGTGATTTTCTACATTAGAATATTTTTTGTGTTAATAAGAAATCAGAAAGTGGGTATGTCTCTGAATATGAGTCATGGAATCTTTGGAATTTAAGTCAATGATATCTTGGTGTTTGGCTACTACAAACATTTTTATATCAAAATATAATTAACTACACCAGTAAGAATATGTTTTTTTCATTCATAAAAGTTTGCAAAGAGTTTATTGTACTTTAACATATATAAGAAATAATGAGAAATCTGTGCTTTAAGAAGAACACTATATATAATTTCTCCCAATTCAACTAAAGAGGAAATGGTGGAACCAAACATTTAAATAATTTTAATAGAATATCAGAGAAATGAAAAGGGTTCTTTCCCTCTCTCTCTTTCTTTCTTTCTTTTTCTTTCTTTCTCTCTATCTTTTCTTTTCTTTTCTTTTTTCTTTTCTTTCTTTCACTACTTAAGGGCTCACTACCCTACTAACTCTAGAAATGTAGCAGTGGACAATCAGAAAATGTTCTGGCGCTCATGGAAATTACAGTCTGTTAAAGAAAGGAATTACATTAAATAAAGACTTGCAATTCTGGAATGCTGTGTAAAGGGAAGCATTCAGGAACCTCACTGAAAAAGTGGTATCTAAAGTGAGCATTGAGAGAATAAGGAACAGATTAGGTGAAAAGGCGATGAAAATTTTGTAGGGGAGGAGGTGTGTTGACATGTGCAAGTAGATAAATGTGATTCCTGAGTTTCAAACCAGAGCTAAATGACTTGATGTTCTCCCAAGCACACACATACACATACACAAAATTTGCACTCCATACATTATACTCAGCTGCTCTATAAAAATTTTGTCCCAAACCATGGAATATATTTCTTTTCATATAAAATACTCACACAACTCTTTTTATGCAAGAACCAGCAGGGTGACTACTTAATTTGGTCACTAAGAATGGGGCTTTAGTGATGCAGGGATTGATTTGTTTATTTATAAAAATAAAACCTTACATTGTACCTTCCCTTAAACAAGAAGGAAAACGCAATGTAATTTTTAGACGGAACAGAAACCTGTCATTTACAGCTGGACTTCGTGAAATTGAACTAAGTCCCTGGAGGGTAAACGAAGGATTTAAATTTCTGTTTAAAAGAATTAATCTCGTTGACAAGTCTATTCTCCTAATATTCATCTTTTGAAAAATTTGCTTTCTCCTTCCTTGAAGTTTTCCCCAATGTTTCAGTAAACTGTCAGTGAAACTGTAATGCAAGCATCCTGTTTTTTGAGGAAATGGAAACATGTTTGACAAATTTAAAAACATTGACTCTGCAACAATTTTACAATGCTAGTCTCAATTTGAGAGAATGCACTTATCTCGTTATAATGTTTATATACTGTTTTAAATCCTTGGTGACTAGCTTTCTATGAATAATACTGCCTTTGTTTATATCCATGTATGTCGTAGCAATTACACCTGGAAATTTCGAAAACACCTGGAGAATAGTTATATAAATGTCTAGGCAGTAGCTGGAAAGCTGATTTTAGTTTCCGAATAAAAATTATGAGGCAGACAAGTTATTAGCATTATTTTTATGTATAATTAATTTTATCTGCTTAATAGTGATTTGCCTACTGAACAGATACTAGGTAAAAGAGTATTTTGCCTCCTTATAGTCTCCAAATAAAATATGTCAGAAGATATATTTTAGATCTGCTGCATCTCAAATATTTTAGTTTTATTTTAAAATTATTTCTGCTAAATATAAATAGATGTATGTATGTATGTATGTGTGTATATATATATATGTTTTATTAGAGCTAGAAGTGAACATATACAATGAAGCTTACATCTTAATTTTTAATTAAAGGCAATAACAAAAGCTGGTGAGAATGGGGAGAAAAGGCAAACCTCATACACTGTTGAAGGGGATGTAAATTAGCACAGCCACTATGGAGAACAGTATCAACAGTATAGATGGTCCTCAAAAAACTAAAAATAGAACTACCCTATGATCTAGCAATCCCACTGCTAGTATATATCCAAAAGACAGAAATCAGTATATCGAAGAGATATCTGCACTCTCATGTTTATTGTAGTACTGCTCAGAATAGTTAGGATTTGGAAGCAACCTAAAGTGTCCATCAACAGACAAATATATAAAAAAAAGTGGCATATATATACAATGAAGTAGTATTCCGCCATAAAAAAGAATGAAGTATCTGTAACAACATGGATGGAACTGGAGGACGAAGTGAAATAAGTCAGGCACAGAAAGACAAATTTTGCATTTTCTTACTTATTTGTGGGAGCTAAAAATTAAAAACAATTGAACTCATGGAGTTAGAGACTAGAAGGATAGTTACCAGAGGCTGGGAAGGGTAGTGGAGGTGTTGGGGGAAAAATGGGGATAGTTAATGGGTACAAAAAATAATTAAAAAGAATGAATAAGATCTAGTATTTGATAGCACAACAGTGTGACTATAGTCAATAATAATTTAATTGTACGTTTAAAAATAACTAAAAGAGTAGAGTTTGTTTCTAATACAAAAGATAAATGCTTGAGATTATGAATACCTCATTTACCCTGATGTTAGTCATTACACGTTGCATACCTGTATCAAAATATCTCATATACTCCCTAAATGTATACACCTACTGTATACCCACAAAAATTAAAAATAAAAAAGGAAAACGTTTCATGTTTTTACTCATTTGTAGTAGATAGAAAATTGAAATAATTGAACTTGTAGAGACAGAGAGTAGAATGACCGTTACCGGAGGCTGGGAAAGGTAAGGGGTGGGAAGTGGGGATAGTTAATGGTATGAAAACAAAGTTAGATAGAATGAATAAGGATCTAGTCTTTGATAGCACAACAGGGTGACTACAGTCAACAATAATTTATTGTATATTTAAAAATAACTAAAAGAATATAATTGGAATGTTTGTTACATAAATAAATGATAAATGCTTGAGGTGATGGATACCTCATTTACCTTGACAATGATTATGACACATTGTGCACCTGTATCAAAATATCGCATGTACTCCATAAATATATACATACCTACTATGAACCTGTAAAAATTAAAAATTTTAAAACGGAAAAAGACCACTAATTACTTTCTAAGTGCTATAGAAACCAACATGCTTAAGTCAAGATATGTGATATATGTTACAAAAGATAAAGAAAAATATCTTTACTATCTGGGGCCTCAAGGTATATGTCCATTTATTTGGGTGTGCATATTTTTATGTTGAAAATAATGAGATGTTCATTTTTCAGTCATTATAAACATCAGCACCACTTTGTCAGCCTTAAGAAACTGGACAATTAGACAGGAAACATTTATTAAAATAAGAATAGGAAATAAGGAAGCTGATAAGACAGACCTTGGAGACCCTGAAGTGGGCAATGAGATTTTCCCATAAACAGGGCAGGGGGTTTGAGTTTGAGGACCAGGTTAGAGAATTAATGAGATTGGATCTCGGGAACTTTATTATAAGGAAATATTATCTGGTGTATACAAATAACACTTGGTGGAATTGTGTCTAAATGGGTACTGGTATAGTAGGTGAAGACAGTGGGTGGGGAAGAAGGATGTAGTTAATGGGATAATTATGTATTTCTCTCTACCTATGCTTATATTTTTCTTTGCCTTTATTCTTAAAGGTAACAATAATTTATGTAGTCTTGTGCAAATCATTTTAACAATTAAATTTTCAATTGTATCCTTTGTAAAGTGGGGATAACAATACTTACAAGGTTGTTCTGTAATGTTTTTATTGCATTTATACATGCATTATCTATATCCTTCCCATGCCTACTAATGAGGTCTAATCATTGAACCTACGGTAGAGTAAGTGCATAGTAAATAATATCTTTTTTTAAAAAAATTATATTTGTAGTTCTTTATCTATGACAGTATAAATCTTAAGTTTTTGGAAGTGATGAAAACATTGAAATTGATCAAGCTGGGGAAATAGGGAAGGACGTATATTTAGCTGAGATAATAGCAAATAGGTTTTTATCTCAATTGCTTAACTACTTGGCCTTAGTAAGGGCTACATGGAGTGTTACCTAGAAAAAGCATTATAAGGACATGACCAGTTTCCATGAGAAAGAAAGTCGTAATCAGGACCATCTACCACTGGATTTCTAGTGAGATACTCTTGCTGCAACTTTTATCATAGTGATATTTGGAAATGTTTTACTAAATATTAATTTACAGTAGAACCTCACTTTATCTCTACAGATTTCCTAAAAGGTTTCTTTCTTTTTTAAACAGGTCACATGTATAAGCCTTTCAGCTTGCAGGTAGCTATTTCTAAGCCAAGTTCTCATGTATATAAAATTTAGAACAGGAATACAATTCTAAGGTTTCTTACATTTAAAGAATGTTATTATTCTAATATTCAAATTCTGACTTGATTTTAAAACAGAAAACACCTCTTTGCAATGCTCAAAACCAATCGCGTAACAAATTGAATAACTACTGTGTGTGCGCACTATTCTTGGCACTTAGTGTATAGTGGTTAATGAACAGATAAGGGCTTTCCTCTTAAGAAACTTGTATTTTAGAATATGTGTAGGGGATTACTGGAGTGAGGGGATGCACATAGTAAGTGAACTTAAAAATAAGTAAGTGAATAAATAAGAAAGAAAGTATCAGATATTGACATTATTTGGTAGCAAGTGGAAGATTTTGAAATTAGGAATACAGAAAAAGCAAAAGAAATATAAAGCAAAAAATAAAAGAAAAAGGCTAATAAGTATAAATATACTAAATGCAAGGTATCAAAAAAACCGAAAAAATTCAATTTATATGCACCTGAAAACAGGCTTTCATAATATATAAACAAAAGTGGTAAAAATTTTAAGAAAAATAGCAAGTTAAGAATAGTAGATTTTACCCAACTATTTCAATAATTGCTAGACCAAACAGGTTAAAAAACAGCGAGAAGATGAATATTTAACAATATAACTAGGGAATTTATTGGATGTATATAAAAAACTTGCACTCATTAGATGATACAAATTTCTCTCCTAGTACACAAGAAACATAAATTTTGACAATACAATGGACCACAAAACAAATCCTATGACAAGCCAAAGAGTCAGAATCATACATCTCTGATGATGCAAGTAAATTAGAAATTTATAATATAATAAGTTATAGATTAAAATTTTATTTTGATAGTTTGAAATACTTTTAAGTAGCACTTCAGTAAAGAAAAATCATAATGCTATACTTACAACCAATTTAGAATAAAATTATGATAAATCTCTACATATCAAAACTTTTGCATAGCAGCTTAAGAGGTTCTTAAAGAAAATGTGTAGATCCAAAAGCTCATTACCAAAAGAGAAAAAATGCAAATTAATAAGCAGTATTGGCTGGGCGTGGTGGCTTATGCCTGTAATTCCTGCTGTTTGGGTGACTGAGGAGTGCGGATCACAAGGTCAGGAGTTTGAGACCAGCCTGGTCAACATGGTGAAACCCCATCTCTACTAAAGATACAAAAATTAGCCAGGCGTGGTGGGGCACGCCCATAATCCCAGCTACTCAGGAGGCTGAGGGAGGAAAATTGCTTTAATCAGGGATGCAAATGTTGCAGTGAGCCAGGATCGCACCACTGCCCTCCAGCCTGGGCGACAGAGCGATACTCCGTCTGGAAACAAACAAACAAAAAAGTAGTATTTATCTCAAGAAATGGGGAAAAGGATTAGCAAATCTAGAGACAATAAAAGGGAGGAACTAACATAGATAAAAGCAATATTAATAAAAATATTCAACAATGTTAACAAAAACATGCAGCAGCAAATAAAGTAAGATAAATACTGTGAATATTTTCATGTCAATAAATGTGAAATCATGGATGAAAGGAACTAGTTTTTAGAAAGAGTTTTTAAAATCTAAGGTAAAAAAGCAAATCTAAATATATTTACAACCATTAAAATTTCACCACCTTAAGTCACTGGTCCCGTAGTTTTAGTTCTAGAAAACGTTCAAGAAACAGATAATCCTATCTTATACAAACTATTCTCAAGACTAGAAAATTGAGAATGCTCCCAAATTTAGGCAGGTAGTGTAATCTTGGTATCAAAACCAGACAAGGAGAGTATAAGGAAGAAAAATTATAGCTCAATCAGACGGTACTAAATCAATTTGATAATGATACAGGAGTTAAAAAGAAATTATTCAGGCGATAGTAAGGTTTTTGTTTTAATGAAAAGCAGCCCTCAAATCACTTTCTTTTCTAACACAGAGCCACCTGTAAAATGGAGTTGCAGACATAGACAGGCAAGCCAGAAACTTGCACAAGTGAAGGCCCGCTCACAGTTGTGTCCACAGGAAAAGGCTACCTGGGACTAGGCATATCCAAAATGCGGGCTCCATCTGCCCTTGCCAAACCTCGAGTACAGGAAGAAGAAGACAATACAGCCCCTGCCAGGCAAAGGCTCCTTTTGCATAAGAAGATTAGGGTGGGGCAACCAGCTTACCCCGTACACTAGATAAATGTCATACCTGGTCAAACTAGTCTGTGGGTCCTATGTAACTCAGACACCGCCTCCTCAAGCCTGCCTATAAAATCTGACATAGTTAACAGTGGGGCCGGCTTTCCCCTTTCGGCTGCCCCTCTCTTAGGAAAAAGAGAGAGTTGTCCTCCTTTGTCTCTCTTTTTTTTTTTTTTGTCTATTAAATCTTTGCCCCTAAACTCATTCCTCATATTTGTCCCTGTCCTTAATCTTCTTGGCGCCAAATGGCAAACCCTGGGTATTTACCTCAGACAACACCACCACTTCAATAATATATTTTTGTAACAGGGAGTAATAATTCAGAGGCAATATACACCATAGTTAAAACTCGGGACTATAGTTAAAACAATTAATAATAATCGAATGAACTCAGGAGGTGGAGGTTGCAGTGAGCTGAGATCGCCACTGCACTCCAGCCTGGGTGACAGAGCAAGATTCCATCTCAAGGAAGGAAGGAAGGAAGGAAGGAAGGAAGGAAGGAAGGAGGGAGGGAGGGAGGGAGGAAGGAAGGGAGGAAGGGAGGAAGGAAGGAAGGAAGGAAAGAGGGAAGGAGGGAAGGAGGGAAGGAGGGAAGGAGGGAAGGAGGGAAGGAAGGAAGGAAGGAAGGAAGGAAGATGTCAGTATGCAAAATAGGAAAAAGATGCTCAACTTAATAAGGGAAAAGACAATAAAAACGACAATGAAATATCATTTAATAAGATTAGCAACTTGCAAGTTTAACAAAAGCACTGGTTTTTAAAAACTGGAATTTCTGAAGCTCTCATCCTCTGATTTTTGAAAGTTTAAATTGATGCAGCCTCTTTAGAGAATAATTCAGCAATACAGAGTTATATTGAAGAGGTTCATACCCTTTGACCTAGTAATCCCACTCTTAGGTATACAGATGATCTAAAAAGAATCTCACAGATATATTCAAGACGACATGTAAAAGAATGTTCATTTCATCATCATTCATTTCTGGTAGTAATAAACTAAAACAGCCTAAATGTCTATCAGCAGAAAAATTTATATATTAACTTTGACATAGCCATATGGTGGAGTATCATAAAGGACTTAATAAATAAAAGGTATATGCTTCTAACTTTGATAAATCTCAAAAACAATGTAAGGGGCCAAATCAATTTTCAGAAGGATACATACATAATAAAAATACAAAATTTGTATGAAAATAAGAAATATAAAAATATGTACAAGCATAAATACATGGAAAGGATAAGTATCAAATTCAGGATTAGGGGGAATACCAGCATGAAAAGAGCAGGAATGTCTGAAAAATGACCTTGAATGCTCATTATGGTTTGCCTACATGGTCAGCTAGCCAGGTTCCCACGAATGGTAAGGGAATTATCTACCAGGTGGTTAGAGTGACGTTGCGGTCAAGCTCACTCTCCCTAAAAGAGTTTCTAACCCATAAACCCAAGGTCTAAACTTCCCCCAAGCATCTTCTGATACAGAGCAGGTAGCATTTGCAGAAAACCTCAATAAACAGCCAGCACCCTAAACCTCACTGTCTGTGCCAAATGTCCTGTATATTTTCCTACTAACAAGGCCATTTTCCTACTTTTTCTTGTGAAATGAGAGACTTATGGAGGGATCAGGCTTTCCACTGGAATGAAAACTATACTGTTTAAGTCCAGCAGTTACCCTTGACCTGGCATACAGTTCTAAGTGATGACAGAGATATTGCAGGACTCCAAGCATCTGTTTCTTGCTGACTTGTGAGTTTCATTTCCCTAAAAACGTCTTTCTTACCCATATTATGTGTTGTTGTGAAATTTATTGTGACCTCATATGATAGCCCTGAAGAGACTAACCCCTGTTCCTATGGCAAATGCAAAAGGAGTTTCCATTGTATATGTGATATTTGATTTTTTAAGACAAGAATAAAGAGATCTGAAGCAATTATAGCAGAATGATAATTTTTGTCAAGTTGGCTGATGGATGCTTTGGAGTTCATTATTCTATATATAAGTTTCAGTTATTGAAAATATTAAACAAAAGGTGGTAACAAATCAAAGCATGTATTTTCAGAAATCAGTTGATAACTTGAGATGAATTATCAGTATGCCCTTCATGGACTCAGTAGTTGCAAAATAAATTTAAAGTTTACGTAATCTAAATATAAATCTGTTCCTGTAGACATAAACTACAAAATTTTAGAAAAATATAAATATCCATAGGCATTCTAATACAATTCATTTAAGCACTAGCAGAAGTATTCTAAAACATTATAACTATACTTGTTTTCCTTATTATGAATATTGACATATTTAAATATCTGTGTACATTTTCTTTTTTTTTTTTTTTTTTTGAGACGGAGTCTCACTCTATCGCCCAGGGTGGAGCGCAGTGGCCAGATCTCAGCTCACTGCAAGCTCCGCCTCCCGGGTTTACGCCATTCTCCTGCCTCAGCCCCCCGAGTAGCTGGGACTACAGGCGCCTGCCACCTCGCCCGGCTAGTTTTTTGTATTTTTTTTTAGTAGAGACAGGGTTTCACCGTGTTAGCCAGGATGGTCTCGATCTCCTGACCTCGTGATCCGCCCGCCTCGGCCTCCCAAAGTGCTGGGATTACAGGCTTGAGCCACCGTGCCCGGCCTATCTGTGTACATTTTCTTAGAGACAGGTCTTGCTCTTCCAGGCTGGCCTGCAGTGCGTGATCATATCTCACTGCAGCCTTCATCTCCTGGGCTCAAGTGATCCTCCTGCCTCAGTCTCTTGAGTAGCTGGTACTACAGACGTATGCCACCCCTCTTGACTAATTAAAAAATAAATGTACAGATGTGCTCTCACTATGTTTCTTAGGCTGGTCTCAAACTGCTGGGCTCAAGTAATTCTCCTGCCTTGGCCTCCCAAAGTGCTAGGATTACAGGCATGAGTGATGGCACCCAACTTACATGTTTTCTGAAATACAATTATCCTCTACTTTGTTCCCTTTATCACTGAAAGTGTTCTCCAAATGAAGGTATTTGACTGAAACTTCAGCTTCTAAAAAAATGAGACTTTTTTTGTATTTTTTGTTTTTTAATATTGTGTGGCTCCAGCCAACTCCTCCAATATACTAATTGTTAATTTGTTTGCCTGATACATTTCCTTTGGTAGTAATTAGGGAAATGCTAATTTCTTTCTCACTAATAAGAAAGGTCTACTGTGAGAACGCTTTTATGAGATGAACTGTACATAGTCTGCATTTAAAAATGCACATAAAAGTAACCACTAACAATGGGCCATACAAAATTATTTTCCTGTATAAAATATCTATAGTTTAAATCATGATACTAACATGGAATATTCATATTTACCTTTGTATTCTAGATGAAATCCAGTGTAACTAACAGATCCATCACTCCGAAAAGCCAAATGCATTGTATTTGAGCTGCTTTCTATTCTTTCTGGTAACTTGCTGTCTTGAAAACTTCCAATCAGTGGGCTATTACTGTCTGGTCCATCATAGATATAGAGGAAGTCATAGTTTGGTTCTATGCTAAAACTAAAAAAAAAAAAAAAAGAAAGAAAAGGAAGTAGGATAATTATTATTAGGCTATTAATCATAATAGTTACATGATCAAACATTAATTCAATGCTTAACAATAATAAAAGACACTGTTAATATAAGATAATATAAAAAATCACCTGGCAACAACATATTTAATATAAATATCAAATAAGCAGGGGAAAAGAAAAAAAAATCTTGACATTTTTACATAAGTTTTTTTAAGTTGACATTGTATGCAGAGGAAATGAAGTGATTATAAGACAAATAGTTAATTGATGAAAAGATACAGGATTTGGAGTCAGAGAATGTAAGTTCAAGCCTTGTTTCTGCCCTTGTTAGTGACGTGTTCTCATGCAAGTTACTTTATGTGGATGATAATATGTATTTTTAAAACTTTTTCATCCATATATTTTGCATCATGAAAACACAAACTATTTTTTTCTTCATAAATAGTACTCCAAAGTTTATGAGCATTTTTATTGCTAAAAAATTTAACTCTATATATCAGAAAAGGACAAAAGCTGAAATCAAAAGTTGAAATATATTATTTACATTTAAATAACTCAAACGAAGCTTTGCCCATTGTATTAGACATTCTTTTTCCTGAAAGTAAATATATTTTCTTGTTTTAAAACCTAATGTAGGAGATATCAAACCAATACCCTATCAGAATTACATAATGTGAAAAAGGATATTTTAGCATGTAAATGATTCAAATCAGTTGTGTTAATATTACAAGATTTGCATAATAAACTTGCCTTAACAACCTTCAAAAGTATAATAATTGTCCCACAATGATCATGGAACCCATATATTTAGAAGTCAGGAGACATGCAATCAATTTCTCTATTTCCTAACTCATACTGTGGTAGAGAAACATGAGGAAAAGGATAGATTAATTTAGGTCAGCAAGAAAAGTCAACCAGTTTATGATATAAAATGAAACCAGTAAAACTTGCCATTGTTAAACATTCATCAGCAGAAAAACTATTTTGTCAAGTTGTATCATATTTGCCTGCATCTAAACAAGAGATTTGTTTGGTGAAAAGTATTATTTCCAAACTTAAAGAATTTATAGAAGTTAACTTTCCACAATTCTCATCCTTTACATATTCATGTACAGGAAAGAAGAGTCCAGCTACTCGTCTTACTTGTGCATAAAGAGTGGTAAAGAGAGAATGGGAGAGTGCAGAGGTTCCCAGACCTTTTTTATATGTGGGCCCCTCTAACATGAGAAAACTGGGAGATCATCACACTATTATATTTTGTTTAAATTTATTCAGTAGCTTCAAAAATGTAGTTCAATTAACTTATCCTGAAATTTTTCAGTGGATCTGAGGCCTGAATTTGGTAACTGTGGGTATAATAATATAGCAGAAATCAGGAGATTAAACTTTATTTCATTACTTATTACCCTTGTTCTGAGATAAAATACGACTTCTGAATTTCATCTCTTCCAACATTAAACTTTGATGTTAATTACAACTTCCTTGTCTGTCTCTGTGGGGAGAATCACTGGAAACAACGGCTTTGTAAATGACACAGGAGTATTTATTATGCATAGAAGGCTGAAAGATGATTTAACAATGGAACACAGTATATTTATTTTTAATTTATAGTTTGGGACTAAATCAATACTTGAACTATTACAACTTCTTTGAAAATGAAATTAAAACAAAAAATATTCTTTTTAACGAAATTTTAGTCTTAGTTGTTATGTTTTTTTTTTTCTGAAAAACTGAAAGGACAGTGCACGCTAATATTACCTTATGTTTTACAAGGTACTTTAATAAATATTAACTCATCTTGCCAATAGTCCTGCTGTATAAGGAAGAGATGATTTTCATTTTACCAATGAGTATGCTAAGGCTCTTTAAAGTCAGTGGTCTCCCTAAGGTCACATAATAAATGATAGAGTTAGAAATCAAATTTAGGTCATGCACTTCATGTAATATACCCTTCTACCCTCAAGTTATTAACTAGAATAATTTCATACGTAAACTAAGCCCTGTATCATCCATTTTGATATTTCTCATGTTTGTATTGATGTTTCCTCAATTGGGAAAATGGGGATAATAATAGTATTTAACTTGGGAATTTGTCTTACAACAGGAGCCTGGCATAAAACTAAAATTATCATTGTTGTCACTTTGGTATTACTAATTAGCAATGCACCACTACAAATTACAAAAATAAAAATTTTATTTATTTACAATTATGCTGAATTTGTATGAGTTCAAATTATCTTTACTTAGGAAAAACTAACTGGTCTTAATATATTAGAAAATATTGAATATTTAAGTTTAACATTTCACATAAATACTAAGAGCCTTTAACACACTGGTGGCAGAACAAGGAATTGTGTTACTGGAGTCAACATACTGATTACATCAACCTTAGACAATAAAGACTGGGGACTTTTCTACTTGGAAAATCATTGAGTAGCTATTACCTAACACTTCCAATGAAATATTCATGGAAAGAGGCCAGGTTTTGTGATGCCAGCTATTAGCCTCATGTGGAAAAATGGAGGCTCACTCAAATAAATAACTTGCCCAAGGTAATACGAATGACAGTGGCAAAGCTAGAACAAGTATTAGCACTGGGATTAGTAAAAAATAACAAAAATGCTATGTATAGAAATAAGAATTTGTCTAGTGCAAATGCTAAAGCAAAATGGCCAAGCAATATATTTTTTTTTAATGTGGAAATATATAAGAACTCACCTGATGAATGCCAAGGAGATAACATAGTCTGCATTGACGGTGATAGTCCAGTCACAGTCTCTGCTATGTGGATACGGATGAGGGAAGTTTGGCGAAAGAATAAAGCCTGAAGATCCTGTTAAATTGCCTCCACAGGGTGCTTTAATTTAAACAAATAAGTAAAATTTCTTTAAACATTAATACAATTTATTAGCTATCAATATTTTTGAAATCACCTCTCTAAAAGAGTTTATGAGGCTTTGTACAGACCTGACTTTTATAGTACCTGAAGCTTGGATATAGCATTATCTTTCAAGAAAGACCATTAAAATATTGAATACATGCATACATACATGGATACATAAAATTTAGCTGCTTTATTGGCTTCAAGAGACCAAAAATAATGCATATATACTTTTCTCTCTTTCTATTATTATTTTGTTTCATGTCAAAAGAAAAGCATTAAAAAAAAAGTGGTAAAGATGATTTTCCTCTGGTTACCAGAAAAAATCGGATCGAAGCAAAACAAAACCTCTAATAATAAATAGAAAAATAAGATACGAGATATATAGCTTATTTTCATGTCTCTCCTGGCACCATTTATGTATTTAGTACATTACTGCAGTTTCAAACAAAGGTTTCCATAACACTTCAATGGAGAGCTTCCAAAAATTGTCAGTGAAACTCAGAGAAGAGATTCTTTAGGGGATTACTGTTGAAGTTTGTTAAACAGAGTTTGTGTTCAAGAAGGTATACATTACACAGAAATCGACATCTTCAAAAAAACAGAGAAATGAAGAAAGATATGGAAGTCTTCATGGTGGTGTGAGAGAGTGGGTAATACAAATAAATACACACACTCAACTGAGGGACATTAAGATTAGGATTCTGACACTCTCACGATGTCTCCCACACATAATCAGTACATCAACATTCTTCTCTCACCTGGGTTTTGAAATTGCAGTTTTCTGAGATAAATATGAGCATTCAGTTATAAGGGAAATGAATTTTTTTTGACCCATAAAACTGGTATTGTAAGGAAGAGAATTTTGATTCTGCCAACATTTCAACATTTCTGTTCTTTCCATGAGTTGAGATATGCAATATTATCACTATGGTTTGGTAATTTTTCCATTGCCTTTTGTCTGGTACTGCCTTCCTCCATGCCCCTCTGCTACTCTTGTCTCAATACCTGAGTCACTCTCAAAAAGTTGTCTCAGCTCTTACTATATTGAGAGTATCTAGTTGCTCAGACTTAATATATTCACCACTACTTTCCTATCGCTTGTATGTTTTTGTGGTACATTATAAAATGATTAGACATAAACTGCTTCAATGTTCTGTAGTCCTCCATCTCCAAGCTTAAATGCCTCCTGAATATTTCTCTTTACAATCCCAGGATAAAGTCCCTCCTAATCAAGATACCACCCTTAACCTGGTCACATAATCCTTCTTCCTTATCCAAAACACTCGTCCAATTATTTATCTCCCTTACTTTTCCTGGCTTCCTCCCCTTCATCCACAAACATGTTCAGGTTTCTTTCATTTTAAAAATAAAAGAGAGTTCCTTATGACCTATCCACTTTCACTCTTTTTTGTCTGAAAATGGCTTACTGTAAGGAAACACCCTGCCTCATATGACTTAGATAAGACTCACTTATCATGACTTAGATAAGCTGTCTTTGTTACCATCTTGTTTATGGGAAGACCAGCCACAGACCCTACCAGTTCCCATTCTTTGCTTCTAGCTGAACTGCTTGGCTCACTGATTAATCTGAATAAAATGTTTGTGAAACAAACTTTGATTACGTTTCCCTCCTTCTTCTGGGCTCCTGAACTTTGTCTCCCTTCTCAGCTTTAAGACAGCACAGGATATTTCCTGAGAAAAGGCTGGATTCAGAGCACAACATTCTCTGATCTACTATTCAATCAGGCTGCCCTTGCCTCTGACTTCACATTTAGTTCTCTCTAGCTTTGTTTAGCCTTCTCTAAAAAAGAAAAAAAGCCTTTTGTCTAACTCCTGAGATAGGTGCAGATCTTACAGCCTTAGTATTTCCTGTTGCAATAGTCCCTTCCCTGCCTACCCTGCTCCTTGCAATAATCCTGTTTGAATCAAAGTCTCTTCTTACTAAATTTTGTGTGTGTGTGTGTTTGTGTGTTTTAATTTGGCATAACTAAGCTTTTTGAAGGGGAAGTCTGCTCTTGTCTCTTTCTGCACCCCTGTGCTGTATGTACCTATGGGACAGATTAAGATGACTAACAAGACTAGAAAAGCAGAAAATCAAAGGAGGAAAATGTTTCTTATGTTGTTTCTCAAAGAAAAGTGCCAAAGTATTCACCATGAGAAAAATTATCATAAGGTTTAATCATTTAAATTACATTTAGAGAGACACAATAACCTTTCTATTACTTAGATAGTCTAATAGTCTAGATTTGGTGTCTTTTTTTTTTTTTTTTTCTGATACAGGGTCCCACTCTGTGGCCCAGGCTAGAGTACAGTGGAACGATCACAGCTCACTGCAGCCTTGACCTCCCAGGCTCAGATCCTCCCATCTCAGCCTCCCCAGTAACTGGGACTACAGACATGGACTACCACATGCAGCTAATCCTTGTATTTTTGGAGAAACAGAGTTTTGCCATGTTGCCCAGGCTGGTCTTGAACTCCTGTGCTCAAGTGATGGACGCACCTCAGCCTCCCGAAGTGCGGGGATTACAGGTGTGATCCACCATGCTTGGCCTCTAGATGTCTTTACATGGTCCTTTTTACCTTTTATTCTCTTCTCAACCATTGACCTAGTGCAAACATTTCTTAGCTTGCTCCCAATACAACATTTCTTAGCTTATACTTAGGTGACTTCTGCATTTATAATAATAATTAAGACTTTGCTGCCTTTATCTTTCTCTTCATATCTGTAGTCATTCTTAATTGTTGATCTTTATCTTAGAGTCACTGTCCTAATTTCTGGAATCTTAGAAACTAGTGTTTCTGAGGTTTTCTTCTAGTGTCGTTATACATACTTCAGTCTTATTATCATACACTTCCTCCTTTACATCTCCTTATAATTTTGGTGATCTCCTGAGTTCCTTACCTAGTTCTCTTAATTTCTACTGTTACATTTTTCCTTGCTGACCATATGTAAATTTAAGATTTTTATCTTCTAATTTTTATACACTGATAACACCCTTCCCTATCTCCTCCTACAGATTTCTTGGCTGAAGTCTAAACCATATGCCAGTCTTTACTGAATATCTCTCTCTGTAGTCTATCGGTACATCAAACATAGAATAGCCTAAATACTCAACCTCAAATCAAGTTGGCTTCTTCTCCTAGGTTCCTAAATTGTTAGATGAGCAGTACTATCCTCCTGTAGTCCCAAGCTAGAGGTCTAAGAGTCTTGCCTTTTTTTCACTGCATCCTTATATCCAATTCATCAAGAAGCCCTGCCAAAGCCCACCTTGTAGCTATTTTCAACTGGTCCTTCTTTTCTTGCCTACTACCAATAGTACCAATAGGTCTAACTCTTCTCTCTTTCTTGAATTATTACAATTGATAATTGAAATAATTACTCCCTCTCAGTGAAAACATCTAATCATACTATGTATAAGCATAAAATTCTGCAACTGTTTCACGTTGTCTAAAATATAATGTCCCAATTCCCATACAGCCTTCATGATCTGACCCCTACAGCCTTTCCAATTTCATCAACCATCAGGGTATACACGTAAATTATACTCAAATACTATCATACTGCTTATATTTCCTTGTTCTTCCATGACTTTACTTATTTTATTTCTTCCTCCTGAAATGTCTGTTTCCCTTCTACATTTATGTAACTCTAACTTATGTTTTTAGATTCATCACTGTCTCCAGAAAGTATTCCTGGAATGGGCACTACCTTCAACTCTCTCTAAACCATTCTGGTATTCATAGTAACCTCTGCCAAGCTCTGTTGTTTCTCTTATTACATTTTATTTTAATATTCCACTCAGGTGTCAGTATTCATCACTAATATGTAATATCAACCATCTGGTATCCACAGTAACCTCTGCCCATCTCGGTTATTGATTATGCAAATAGTGAAGATGACTGTACTGATGAATGCACAATCTAATTTGTAGCAATGTGTTTAAATAAAAATAGCAACACATTTTACCTTTGGGGCTCTTAAAATAATATGTGAATATGAAAAAAAGTATAATAGCAAATGTATATACAGGCATACCTTGGGGATATTGGAGGTTCAGTTCCAGACCCCCACAATAAACCAAATATAGCAATAAAGTTAGTCACAAAACTTTTTTGGTTTCCAAGTGCATATAAAAGTTATGTTTACATTATATTTTAGTCTATTAAGTGTATAATAGCATTGTGTCTAAAACAGTACATAACGTAATTAAAAATACTTTATTGCTGAAAAACGAGAATGGTCATCTGAGTCTTCAGTGAGTCACAATCCTTTTGCTAGTGGAGGGTCTTGCCTAGATGTTGATGGCTTCTAACTGATCAGGGTGGTGGCTGTTGAAGCCTGGGGTAGCTGTGGCATTTTCCTAAAATAAGGTAATAAAGAAGTCTGCCATATCACTGGACTCTTCCTTTCATGAAAGATTTCTCTGTAGCATGTGATGCTATTTGATTGCATTTTACCCACAGCAGAACTTCTTGGAGACAATCCTCCCAAATTTTGCCTCTGCTTTTATGAACTAAGTTATGTAGTATTTGAAGTTCTTTGTTGTCATTTCAACAATGTTCATAGCATCTTTACCAGAAGTAGATTCCATCTCAATAAATCACTTTATTTTCCCATCCATAAGAAGCAACTTCTCATTCGTTCAAGTTTTATCACGAGATTGTAACAATCCAGTCCCATATTCAAGCTCCACTTCTGATTCTAGTTCTCCTGCTATTTCTACCACATCTGCAGTTTCTTCTTCTGCTGAAGTCTTAAACATCCCCTCATAGTCATCCATGAGGATTGGAATCAACTTCTGCCAAACTCCTGATGATATTGATATTTTTACTGTCTCTCATGAATTTTACAAATGTTCTTTTCTTTTTTTTTTTTTTAGACGGAGTCTTGCTCTGTCGCCCAGGCTGGAGTACAGTGGCCTAATCTCGGCTCACTGCAAGCTCCGCCTCCTGGGTTCACGCCGTTCTCCTGCCTCAGTCTCTGGAGCAGCTGGGACTACAGGTGCCTGCCACCACACCCAGCTAATTTTTTTGTACTTTTAGTAGAGATAGAGTTTCACCGTGTTAGCCAAGTTGGTCTCGATCTCCTGACCTCGTGATCCGCCTGCCTCGGCCTCCCAAAGTACTGGGATTACAGGCGTGAGTCACCGTGCCCAGCTACAAATGTTCTTAATGGCATCTAGAATGGTAAATTCTTTCCAGAAGGTTTTCAATTTACTTTGCCCAGATCCATCAAGTAAATCACTATCTTTGGCAGATATAGTATTGTAAAATATATTTCTTAAATAATGGCACTTTAAAAGTCAAAATTATTCCTTGATCCATGGGCTGCAGAATGGATGTTGTGTTATTGGCATAAAAACATTAATCTCTTTGCATATTCCATTAGGTCTTTTGGGTGACCAGGTACATTTTCAATGAGCAGTGATATTTTGAAAATAATCTTTTTTTCTGAGCAGTAGATCTCAACAATGGGCTTAAAATATTCAGTAAGCCATGGTGTAAACAGATGTGCTGTTATCCAAGCTTAATTGTTCCATTTATAGATCACAGGCAGAGTAGATATAGCATAATTTTTAACAGGCCTAACTTTTTCAGAATGGTAAATGAACACTGGTTTTATTTTAAAGTCACCAGCTGCATTAGCCCCTATAAGAGAGTCAGCCTGTCCTTTGAAGCCCTGAAGCCAGACATTGATTGATTTCACCTCTCCAGCAATGAAAGTTCTAGATGACACTATTCCAATAGAATGCTGTTTAATCTACGTTGAAAACTGTTTTTAATGAAGCCACTTTCATCAGTGATCTTAGCTAGATCTTCTGGATAAATGGCTGCAGCTTCTTCTTCAGTACCTACAGATTCACGTTGCATTTTAATGTTATAGAGATAGCTGCTTTCCTTAAACCTTATAAATTGGCCAGGCATGGTGGCTCACGCCTGTAATCACAGCACTTTGGGAGGTTGAGACGGGCGGATCACGAGGTCAGGAGATCGAGACCATCCTGGCTAACATGGTGAAACCCCGTCTCTACTAAAAATACAAAAAAAAAACAACAAAAAGTCAGGCGTGGTAGCTGGTGCCTGTAGTCCCAGCTACTCAGGAGGCTGAGGCAGGAGAATGGCATGAACCCGGGAGGTGGAGCTTGCAGTGAGCCAAGGTTACGCCACTGCACTCCAGACTGGGCGACAGAGTGAGACTCCGTCTCAAAACAATGACAACAACAACAAAAACACCTTATAAATCAACTTATGCTAGCTTCGAAGTTTTCTTGCAGCTTTTCCACCTGTGTATGTCTTTATGGACTTAAAGAGTTAGGGCCTTCCTTTGGATTAGGTTTTGGCTTATGGGAATGTTGTGGCTGGTTTGATCTATCCAGACCACTGGCTTGCTTCATATCTGCAACAAAGCTGTTTTGCTTTCTTATCATTCCTGTGTTCACTAGAGTAGAATTTTCCATTTCTGTCAAGAATTTTACCTTTGCATTCAGAACTTGGGTAACTATTTGATTCAAGATGCCTATCAGCCTATCTTGGCTTTCAACTGGCCTTCCTCACTAAGCTTAATCATTTCTAGCTTTTAATTTAGAGTGACAGATGTGCAACTCTTCCTTTCACTTGAATGCTCAGAGGCCATTGGTCTACTTTTAATATTGTGTATCAGAGAATAGGTAGGCCCAAGGAAAGAGAGAGACGTGGAGGAACAGTCAGTTAGGGGAGCACTCAAAACACACACATTTATTGGTTAAGTTCACTGTCCTACATGGGCATTTGTTTGTGGCACCCCGAAACAATTACAATAGTAACATCAAAGATCACTGATCACAGATCACAATAACAATAAAATAGTAATGAAAAAGTTTGAAATATTGTGAGAATTACCAAAATATAATACAGGGACATGAAGTGAGCACATGCCATTAGAAAAAAAAGTCTATTAGGACTTGCTTGGCACAGGGTTGCCAAAAATCTTCAATTTGTAAAAAAATGTAATATCTGTGGAGTGAAATAAAGTGAAGTGTAATAAAATGAGATATGCTTACATGTATGTATATATGCACAAAAGACCAGAATGATAGCAAAATATTCTTTGTGATTTTTTTCCACTTGGATTATGCATAATTTTGGAGAGAGTAGGGGAGTAATTTTGTTTCAATTGTCCTTATTTGACAAGGAACATTGGTCTTTTTTATTGTTAGAAATTGTATAGAGATACACACATATATGTACATGTACATGTTATACATGAATATCCTTTATCACAAAAGATGTAAGAAAAATTATTACATATAAATTATCTATTATTTAGATATAAGATCCTCTAAAATTATTTTTATTCTATTACTTAAATTATTATTTTTCTTCTAGTGACAAGGTCTTACTATGTTGCTCAGTCTTATCTCAAACTCCTGGGCTCAAGCAATCCTCCCATCTCAGCCTCCTGAGCAGTTGGGAACACAGGTGTGCATCTATTTAAATTATTTATCAAAGATTTCTTGATATATTTCAATGCTGTGGTTGATTTTGAAAATCTATGAAAGCCAATGAGAAAAGCAAAGACATTATCTGACGTTTGTAAATCCCAAATTCTTAGTGAGTAAAGAAAATTATCTTAAATATACTCAACTCTAAATAGCATTTAGAAATGCATCTCTATTTTTACCCATCTAACTATAAAGCATTCAAAATACAAGTCAGAGATTCATGAATTAAGTTTTCAGTAATTTGTTCTGAATGCAATGTTTTCTGAGGCAGTTACGTGGGCATCAACTATGGATAACTATTTTACGATCTTCTTAATTTTTTTCCCAAATTCAATTTTATTTGTGTCTTCTTTCTTTCTCAAAAGCCCACTCACATTAATGTCTTCCTTATTTACCTTCATATTGAATGCTGCTACTTTCCCGCTGGCAATATCAAAGTAATTTGCACACTGTCAATTTTGTTGGAATGAATTCTATTAACTCTCTTAAAGACAACGTCCTTCTGTTTGGCATTTGCTATAAGACTGTTTCTACATGCAAGCAAGCAAAATGTTTTACGCTCCGGGGTCTGAGACATAGAATTATGGAGTTTCTAAGAAGTTCAGGGTTTAATCTTTGGCATGGTATTTCCAATCATGAAGTTCTTTCTTATCAGTTTTAGAGGTCAAGCTTTCTGCAGCCTTAGCAATTTTTTACTTTTTTTTTTTAAGGTTATTTTCTTCCTCGGAGAAGCTCTAATTTATATCTTCTCCTGAAGCTAGCTTTTCCTACCAAAAATAATACACAGTATCATTATCTACACAAAAACCTCACACAACCTGCTTAACTTAAGTAAGATTTAGTACTCAGCTTTTTTTTTTTTAGAATAGGACTTGCTAGCTAAAGCATATTCTTGTCTAAAAATGGAAATTTATAATAGCAGATCTCAGAACTTTTTCATCTTTTGCATCTTGGATTTTAGTGTTATCTAGAATTTTTGTATAAGCCATTTAATATTTTAGGATTCTATGTAAAAACAATTGGCATAAGTTAGCCCTTCTGGTAATTCTAATAAGCAACAACCTTTAGTCAAATCTAAGAATCACAATACAGCAAGAAGTTCTACAGTAAGATTTTGGTGTTTTATAATTTATTCTTTACATAAATATTCTCTTTATGAGCTATGTGGTCAAATTCCAATTAATTAGAATAAGAAGTTTTAATTTAGTTGAAAATGTTTTGGTTAATTGAGTAGTAAACAAACTTGAAAATTTTGAAACAAATATGATACATTATTTTAATCTCTTTCTTTGCAGACATTTCTTAACAGTTTTTTATCAGATTCTATGAGTGCACTTACAGTAAAGGTAAATTAATTGATATTTGTTGATTCAGAATCTTGCAGTGTTTCATGAAAAACAATATGAGTGTGAATAGAAATAGTGTAATGGGAGATACAGCTAAATCTGAACTGTTCAAACGATGCCATTATTTCATGCTTTATAAAAGGGTCTCTAATAAATTTACTTATTTGGCATTTGTCTTATTTTTTTACAGCAGAAATCTAGAACTGTCTGTCTGGTTTGGGCCTTTGTATGTTGTTTGTTGATTTTAGTGTTTTTTTCAAATCCAACTTTTTTAGAGAAAATGTGTTGTAAAACTTTTTTTTTAATTTATTTCACTGCAAAGTAAGTTCATAGGAACAGAGAACTTTTCTGTCTTGTTTTATTGCTAATTTCCCACTGTTTAGAACAGTGCCTGAGACACAGTTAATGACCAATGAATTTGATTTTGTAATTTTGTGTGGGGAGTTACAAGATGAGGTAAAATAAATCTGAATAATTGATTGAGCTTGTTCACTTCTAAATGAAGAACTAATACTCTTTTCCTATTTCCACGGGACTTTCAAAATAAATCACTGTGAAGTTTATGAGTTAGGTATAAGTGAACAAAAATAAGATTCTCTCTCTAAAACATGATATATTTGAATATACCAAATGCTATAAGAAATACAATGATGAACAAGATATAGAATCTTCTCCTAAGTTGCTTACAATGTAGTAAGAGAGAGTACGTAAATAAACAAAATTTTCAGTAGAGAAAACATAGTTTGTTCAAAATGTGTTGTAAATTCAAGATGACACAAATACTAAAGCACCTGAACAGAACAAAAAGTTTAAGATTAAACTAGTTTAACTATGTAGCAGATTTTCTAACTATTTTTAACCAAAAGTGGGACATTCCTCTAAGTCTTTCTCAGACCCAATAATAATTTGTGTTTTAATTTTCTAGAGTCTGACTTGGAGATTCAATAACAGAGTACGGAGACAAAAGACAGCTGGAAGTATGATCCAGGCTGCTACAATTTCTTAGATCTCCCAAATAAAAACCAATATTCTTTTGGATTACATTAATTAAATGGAAAGACAAAGCTTGGAAATTCTGACATAGATTCTGACAATATTTTCTTTCTTAAATGAAATAACCATTTTAGAGACAAGATCAATATGACTCATTTTAATATGGAGTCTGAATCCACTCTTTAAAATTTAAAAGCAATGGAAAACTGTGGTTAAATAGTAAATGAAGGATGATAGAATTTTTCAAGAGCTTTGATTCATAACTGTTTTAGGATCTTAGAATCATTAAAAAATTAATGAAATCATCAGTCTTTATCCCATGGAAAAATAATAATCATTTTACAATCTTGTACATTCTGGGGAGGTTAATAATCCTCTGAAATCTTCGACTCTCATAGAGAATCTGTTGTCGAATATGGTTCTTAAGACATCAATACCAGTTTTTAACCATTGTTTTATGTTTATATAAAATTTTAATTGTTCTTTAATTCATACCTATACAGACTGGTGGGCTGGGCTGCCAGAAGTACCGATTTTCTACCTGAATGCAGGTTATTCTTTCCTCTCCTTGAAGTTCATATCCTGGGTCACATTGAAAAACGACAGTGTCCCCAGGTTCTCTTCCATCCCCATTTCGAGTCCCATTCATGGGGACCCCTGGGTCACGACATGCAGTGGCAACAGAACCTATCAAAAGAGAGAGACAAAATTTTAGTTTTGATAACTACCAAAATCAATTTCATATATCCATGTGTTTTAGAAAATTAATTTTTAAAATTGTTGGGTCAATTTTTAAATGCTATACAATAAATGATTTTGCTATATTTTATAGAATTTATGTGTTAACTTATTTGAAGAAGTGGTGTAGTATTTTAGTTGCCAAATACTAGATTTACTCAACATTATTAAATGTGTTTTAAAAGACACTGAAGAGTATAAAAAGAAAGCTTCATACTGGGAAAATACACTTGTTTGGAACATATTCGCAGAGGACTTGTAGCTAGGATATATAAAGAACTCTCAAAACTCAAAGAAAAAAAAAAGGAGAAGAAGAAAATTAACAATCTATCCAGTTACAAAATGAGCAAAAGACATTTCATTGAAAACAATATCAGAAAACACATGAAAATATGTTCAACATCACTAATAGGGAAATGCAAATTAAAACCACAATGAGATATTACTACATACATTTCAAATTGGCTCAATTTTTTACAAAAAAAGTATGATAACAACAAATGCTCATGAGATTACAGAGAAAACTGGATAATTCATGCATTGCTGGTAGGAATGTAAAGTGGTACAACCACTCTGGAAAGGATTATGGCACTTTCTTACAAAACTAATCATTCACTTACTATATACCACAACAATTGCACTCTTGAATATTTATCCAAAAGAAAATAAAACTTATATTTACATGAAAGCCTGTACACAAATATTCATAACAACTTTATTCATAGTTGCTAATAACTAGGAACAACCCAAATGTCATTCAACAGGTAAATGATTAAACGATGGTAAATCCACACCATGGAATATTACTCAGTAATAAAAAAGAATGATTCATATATATGACTTGGATGGATTTCAAGGGAATTGGGCTGAGTGAAAACAATACAATATACAAATATGATCTACTGTTTAATTATTTTATGTAACATTCTTGAAGTGACAACATTTTAAAATTAGAGGCCAGGTATAGTGACTCACACCTGTAATCCCAGCACTTTGGGACATCAGGGCAAGAGGATTTCAAAATGCAAGGAGTTTGAGACCAGCCTGGGTAACTAAGTGAGACTCTGTCTCTCCAAAAAAAAAAAAAAAAAAAAATTAGCCCAGCATGGTGGCGCATGCCTGCAGTCCCAACTACTTGAGAGGCTGAGGTGAGAGGATAGCTTGAGCCTAGGAGGTCAAGGCTACAGTGAGCCATGATTGTCCGACTGCACTAAATTTATAAGTGAATTTATTTTGTAATATCCATCAGTGTTTCTCAACAGAGCACTAAACAGAGCATCATGCATCAAAGAATCTGAGCAATTATAGTCTTCCAGTATGGATAGAGATCTTTTATAAAAAATGTTTTATGTTTATGTGAGTGAGAAACTTACCTATTAAATTTTTCTTGATTTGCTCTGGAATGGTTTCCACCCAAATTAAAATTGACCTATTGTATTAATCTGTTTTCACACTGCTATAAATAACTACCTGGGACTGGGTAATTTATGAAGAAGAGAAGTTTAATTGACTCACAGTTCTGTAGGTTTAGTAGGAAGCATGGCTAGGAAACTCAGGAAACTTACAATCATGGCAGAAGGCAAAGGGGAAGCAAGCACATCTTACCATGGCAGAGAAGGAGAGAGTGAAGGGGAAAGTGCCACACACTCCCAAATAACCAGATCTCATGAGAACACACTCACTATCAAGAGAAGAGTAAGGGGAAAGTCCGCTCCCATGATTCAATCACCTCCTAACAAGCCCCTCCATTGACACGTGGGGATTACAATTAGAGATGAGATTTGGGTGGTGGCACACAGCCAAATCATATCACCTGTGGATTGGTTTTATAAGTGGAGAGTGATGTTCGACACACAAGGTTTACATTTAGGATGTTTTTATTAGAAAAAAGTGACATAAATGTGAAAAGTGTTATAGCTTTCAAATGGAATAACAGGAATAATATAAAAGATTATGAAAAACACTTGTTTTATTTGAGTTTTCCAGTGTACTAGACACAGGAAGCTTTCAGCTTAAGATGTACATTCTCAAAAATAAAAATGTTTGTGCAACAATGTAAGAAAAACATATTGAAATGAAAGAAGTCAATATCATCATATTTTAGCTGAGTACGACAGGAAAAAAGGCTGAGTATGATGGGAAAACAGTGTTTTTACGCTACTGTCAGAATTACTGGGCTGAAAGATTTAAAGTGGGATGTAATAGCTAAAATAAGGTTTTGATTTGACAGCTAATATACAATATGTGAGAATACACATTTGCCTTTGGGCTTAGTTGACTTGAAGGAGAAGAGGGAGTAAATCCCTCAAGTTCCTTTTTCTTTCAATTAACAAACAAATTACGAGTAAGATTTTAAAGAACAAGAAAGAATGATGCGGTTTAATGAAAGACCAAATAAAATTTTTCCCTCTTGGAATTACTTGAGTTCTTAAAGTTCTTAAAGCAGTTAGTTAAATACACACAGGAACAATTACTTCATGTAAATGCTATTGTCTTCTTTTTTTTTTTTTTAACTTATTCAAAGTTTGATTTTCATGCTCTTTATACTCTGTGTTGTAGGTAGGCAAAATTATAATAATTTTAACATCAATCATTCTTCATCTGTATTAAATAGAAACTGTAGCCAGTGAAGGAAATAACAATTTAAGAAGCTATGTTATATTTCCTTTCAAATTAGAAGTTAGATAATCTCACATAATTAGAATGATTAAAAAAGCAATTATATAATATTAAAACAACTTCATTGATCATACATTTTAAAATACATTAATTATTTGTATTTTATATGTATTTCTCATTTTTTGATTCATATAATTCTCAAAATACATAATCCTTATTTGTATCTTATTTTTGTTATTGTTTTTATACAAATTTTTAAGTAGAGGTTTGATCATCTTTATCCCCTCCTGTTCTGGAACAACATATAGAATATTTCTATAGAATGAGGACTTGTTTGGCAATTAAGCATTTTAATTTATCAACTATTTTAAATATGTAAAAATTTAAAAGTATATTTCAGAAAATACTATACTGACTGCCAATGTATTAACCGTGGGTAATTCACTCATTTTCTAAACGTCTTTATTTCAAATTGGTTCAGATTTATTTGGTGAAATGAATATCTGTATCTTTGTTTTATTAGATTTTAAGTCTGCCATTCGTGTCTCCTTTTCCCTAACATAAATATTCAAAGTAAGCAGAAATTCCAACAAAGATAAAGGGTCTTAACAACCTTGTTGTCTCATCTGTAATAATATCATAAAAGGAACATTCTTGAAAGTGAATAATAGGCTTATATGTTATAACATCCAAATATAATTCGTGTTTGACCTGTAAAATCCCATGAAACTGTCAATAAAAGATTACTTCCCTGTCTTGTTTTCTTCGTCTCAAAAGGGCTGGCCAATTTCATTTTGGTTAGTCTAGGAATTATCCAGTGGCTAGTCTGTTACAGAGATGTAGATTGTACTCCTTAAATTAGCTTAACATTCATTAGAAAGAATAGTAGTCACACAGAAAAAGTATATAAATAGAAGCATACCTGAATAGCTAAGAATGCTAATATATAATACTTATTGAGCACTTTCTACATTTAAAATACCATGCTATGAACTACATCTCGATTCACAGGAAGTCTGAGAACTATTATTATCCATATGTTTCCATTGATAAAATTGAGGTTTAAAAAGGCTAAGGTGCTTCCCCAACATCGTACAATTACTTAAGGACAGTTAAAGTACAAATGCAGATATAAAACCATATCCAAGGGACATTTTTAAAATAAAAGTCATAAAGCCTTTGTAATAAAATGTGCTTAAGTGTTGAATAGAGCATAAAATTCAAGATATGATTATTTAAGTGGAAGTCTCTAAAACATGCTATTAATCTTTAAGTATCATTTTAAAATCAGATGAGCAATTATCCACCTATTATTTTGACAAAAGTAGTCCAAAAATCTACACATTTATAACATCTTAAATGTATTAATTTCTTTAAAAATATTTGCACAGATATCAACATTACAGCTTTACTAAATAGGGTTCTATTGTTACATATCAAATTGAATAAAGACTATCTAAGAAAGAGAACCTTTAAAAAGACAATTAATTTAGAATAGAGACTAATAAAATAATGATAATAGCAATGATCACTGTCTCTATTTAGAGCATATAGTGTGCAAAGCACTTGACTAGCAGCTCAATTTACACTCTTAAGCTAAAACACAGAATCCTTACAAAGTGGTATTGTCACCCCATTTTTAAATGGGCAAAATGAGATCTTAAGGTCTCAGAGATCTTAAGTGCATGTTCTTAGCAGACCTGGAATTTGAACTCAACTAGCAGGGTTCTTCATCACTACAATGTGTTGTCTCAGCACAAACCTATCCCATTACCAGAAATAACATAAAGCCATATCCTACTAGTGGAACTCTGACAGCTGTTTATTGAGGAAAGAACTGACTGAAAACAATTAGACCAATTTGAAATGGAAAGGCAAGAAATGTTGAACTATTTGCATCCCTTTATTACACATAAAAATATGTTGCTGCCTACATTTTTATTAAATGGAAAGCAGAAAAGAAAGATGCAAGATTATACTTGTGGTTATTAAAAATAATAGAAATAAAATTTATTCATATACATCTCCAAGTTTAGCCATGTATATGCCAAATATATGCCAAATAACATTTTAAAGTAACTACAATATGAAGAACATTTCCACTCCAACTGCTTTTTCACTCTTTCTTCTTCTCATCCCTTATTTTGTTTTATTTCTTCTTTATAGTTTTTTGAGAGGGCAAAGCAATAGATAAAAGCACTCTCTTCTTAACACCATCAAATCGATCACCCCACTGGTATTTTCATCCATATTTTGTTCCCCATCTTTTAAAATGGAGAAGTTGGCCTTGTTCTATAAAAAGCCAACCCTAGCTCCTGTGTTGTTGGTATTAAACACTGTTAAGGACTTCATTCCTAAATGTTTTTCATCTCCTCTGCATTACTAGCACAGTGGATCATTCTCAGTCGCATGTACAGTACTATACTGGATCATTCTCAACAGCTTGTAATTGTGGCTTATATCTTCTATCTAAAATAAACAAACAAAACTTTATAATATCCCCATCCTCTTTCAGCTGCTTTCCCATTTCTTTGCTTTCTTTAATAGAAAATCTATTACATATATCTCCTGAGAGAAGTTTCTATACAATTGTCTCCAGTTTTATTGTCAGTCTTTCCTCTATTCCACTATTTTTAAGTCCAGGCTGCCAAATCCAGTGGTAACTTTTATGCTTTATTTCAAAAACCTTTCAGCAACATTTATTAGAGCTGACTATTCCTTCCTTCTTCAAGCGCTGTTTTTTTTGGTTTTGTTTTGTTTTGTTTTTTGGCCTCCAATTCATCGGTCTAGTCTGGTTTTCTTTCTGGCTTATTTGCTGCTCTCTTTTGGTATCTTTTGCCTTTGTTACTTGATAACCTGATGACTGAGGGCTGGAGCACCTTAGGAATTAGTCCTTAATGCTCTTGTCCCTTCTTTCCACAATTTCTCACTAAATAACTTCACAAGTTTAAATATTATTTTTAGCTTGATGTCCCTGAAATTTATATATCCAGCCTTAACTTTTTTTCTGAGCTCTTAACCATTCTCTTCAATTGCCTATTTAACTTCTGTACTTAGATATCTAGTAGGTTCCTCAACTTACCATGTCCAAAATATTGCAAAATTATAAAACCTTCTAATCTTCTGATTTGGAAAGTAAAAATGTAAAAAATAAGTATAAAATTTCACCTATGTAAATTTTCCCTAGACACTTGATGTCATTGCAAATGTACTTCTAATTTATTATAACCAGATAAAAATATGTTTTAGAAATATATTCAAAATAGAAGGTAAAAATCACTGACATAGGAAAGAGTGAACATTAGCAAAATTATAAAATCTTCTAATTTTTATTCTATTTTTATGCCAGTTATTTTACTTTATATGTTAGCATTTATTTCTAATGAAATGAGTTTTTCTGATTGTTATAATAAATTAGAAATAAATTTGCTATGATAAATTTTTACTTTCAAAATAGAACTTTTTTTCTTCCGCTAGAAACAAATAACTGTGCCCATGGCAATTTTTTCTTTAAAATTCTCATTACCCTGAATGTGAAAAAAAGATAGACATGTAAAAGTAATGCAATTTTATAACTGCTTATACATAGTAGAAACAATTTTTCAAGATATGTTGTTTTATTCTAATTGTTTTTAAGGAATCTGTTTGAATTATTATAAAAGAATGTATGCTTATCTGAGAAAACATATGTTACTTAGAAATTGTTTTTACAATACCATCAATCTTCATCACTGATCTAAATCCACTGAAAGAGTTCATAGCATTCGTCATTAAGTAACATGTCCTTATGAAATCTAGCTTTGCTATGCCCTAGGAAGAAATCAACTGTCCATCTGTATAAGAATTGTAAGAGAACTTTTTACTATAGTTAAAAATGAGTGAATGAATGAATGAATGAAACTGTCATTTGTCATTTCAGTGTATTCTGAAGGTTTATTTATAATATGGTATTATTTTGAAGCCAGGAGATGTTATTTCAAGTGTGCTATAACAATATTTACATTACATTTTAATTGCTTTAATCTGTTATGAATAACCTAAGGTTTGTTCAGGAAAAAAAAAAAAAAAAAACAGATGGCACTAACTACTACAAAATATAACTGAATTCTCATTATTGCTACTGTAAATATACTTCTCACTTATTTTATCTTTGCTTCCATCTAATTGGGAATATAATTTCATTAGAAATATGCACTTCACTTAATATAGATTTCACAAGCCTAGCTGGTGCATATGTAGTTTTCAAATGAAATATGGATGATTACTTGAAGTCAGAGATAAGTTGAACTATCATTGTGGTGACAAAAGCCAAAAAAACAAAAAAAAAACAAAAACAAAAAACACTCCAGTTTTCTTATTGCATTGCTTGGTATAACAAAGAATAAACATACTGAAATCACTCATAAGTTCTTATGTGTCCTTTCTGTTCAGGAAATCATGTTTTTGATATAAACTTGTTTATTTCAAGACCTTTCAAAGAAGAAAAATCTTGGATTTCATACAGTTGGATGAGTAATGATATCAGAAGCAGGAGACTTAGACTTAGTGCACCATATTAAGAAAAGATGCTAATCCCTGGTATTAGTTCCCTGAATCTTTCCTGCCTCATCTGTAAAACTGGCCTAGGGGCGGGGCGCGGTAGATCACGCCTGTAATCCCAGTACTTTGGGAGGCCAAGGAGGGCAAATCACGAGGTCAGGAGATTGAGACCATCCTGGCTAACACGGTGAAACCTTGTCTCTACTAAAAATACAAAAATTTAGCCGGGCGTGATGGCAGGCACCTGTAGTCCCAGCTACTCGGGAGGCTGAGGCAGGAGAATGGCGTGAACCCGGGAGGTGGAGCTTGCAGTGAGCCAAGCTCAAACCACTGCACTCCAGCCTGGGCAACAGAGTGAGACTCTATCTCAAAAAAACCCCCAAAAAACAACAACAACAAAAAACACAAAAAACCTGGCCTAGGAATATTTCATCTATTTTATTTAGAATCAGACAAAATATTAAATTTTTATTCTAACAATTATATTCACAATTCTATGAAAATATAATTCTGAAATAAAAAAAGACAAGTAGATTTTAATATGCACTGTATAGGTTTTTTAAGAAGTAATTTTATATTTTTTTTGCAGTGTGTCAGGAGACTTAGCAAGGTCATGGTCCAAATTTGGTATTCACAATTTCTTACTTCCCTCTTTCAGCTTTATTCCCTTATATTTTTCTATTGGCTAAAAATGACACTGTATGCTCCACTTCACTATCTATAAGAAAATCAAGATGGGTAATGGGAATACTTAACCTGTGAGAAAAATCCCATCCAGAGTCAAATCAATCAGAAAATATTTGAAATGCAGATGGTAACCTAGAGGTGGATTTCACCCTGGAGAATTTTGCCCTTGATTGAGCCCTTGCTTTGTACATGATCCATCAATTTTATAAAGAATGTTCAACATCATTATTAGGCCCACATTCTGCCAGCTACTCAGAAATGTGGCTATCTTTAGAATTTCATTATGTTACTAAGGATACATCTAATGATATGGCAAGTCAGGTTAAAGTTGATGGCAGCATGACAGACACATTCTCATCAACCCAGGAGAGAAACAAAACTGCTTAATGCATGGTATGGAAAAGAAACCTCAAAACCAGTGTTGTAATACACTTCCAAGTATATAGAGATCTCTTTTTTAAAAATGCATATGCATTTATTTATTATACCAAATAATTATTGAACCAGGTATCATGCTTGATTTTGGAGATATTGACAGGAATAACACAGCCCTGCTTTCATAGATTCTTATGCTTTAGGATGCTTACAAAAGTGAGGGTACAATCAATGATATAAGTTTTGTGGAATGAAAGGCCTGTTAGCTTGAAGACTGTCAAAAGGATCTGTACAAGAAACTCATTTCACATCCAAAGATTATAGAAAAGTATATGAGTCGATTTGAAATAGAATTCTAGTATATGGAGATGACCAATATAAGTAAAAAGAAAAAAAGAGAGAAATTATGTAAAAATGGTTTCACATTACTTCTAACTGACAGTATACAGTATTTGTGTGCTTTTAGTTTTACATTTTTACAAAATTTACCCATTCAGTCAGATTCATTAAATATTTACTAAGTACCAAGTACCATATGCCGTGCCACGTTATGGGGACACAAATATCAAGGATGACATTCTTACCCTTTAGGGAACACAGGCTAAGAGGAGAGTAGATGCAAAAATAGTTTTAAAATAGTAACATGTGTATCAAAATCTGAGGACTCTGTTATTGAAACTGAAAAAATTGTTAAGCATGAAACAAGAAGCAAAAACTAAATAAAATTAAATAATTATAATATGTATTGAGTAACATAATTGATATTATATTGATGCATGTCTCAAAATAGTTATCTATACAAAACTATTTTAAAAATAAAATAATTTCTAAAAAATTAAAATGACATATCTGTGTACAAAAGCATCTTTATGCGAATTTCCCGAATATTAAAATAACATGCAAAATAATCATTTGTGTTACACATTTT
Source organism: Mandrillus leucophaeus (assembly GCF_000951045.1). Lineage (NCBI taxonomy): Eukaryota > Metazoa > Chordata > Mammalia > Primates > Cercopithecidae > Mandrillus > Mandrillus leucophaeus. The sequence continues at coordinate 4,001,673 of NW_012102465.1, read as the reverse complement.
CATTCTTTAATGGCTTCTTAGCCACATTTAATGCCTTTTTTACTATGTTTTCTAAAGAATGTGTTTTTTAAATATATTCTTCTTTTTATTAGTATTGCTAGAAACATTTTTATATATTTTAAACTGTCGGTAGCCCAACTGATGTATTCATAAGCCATACTATTTTTAATTGAGAAAATTTCCTCTTTATAAGTGTTAAGCTACCTGGTAAGCTCAGGGTTAATTCTCTGAAATGAAGAAAAATTTCCATTTAATTTTTATTTTCATTAAGCAATATGTAAACATTTCAGCTCAAATATTTTCACATGTATTGAATTTTAACTTCTTTTCAGAATACATTTTTTGACACACTTTTATAATATGAAACTTGTCAAACAAGTTTTCTAAAATTATAATTTTTTGAAATATTTATCTACAAGCTGTATAATTATATACAAAATAAATTTTATAAATACAATTTTATTTATATATAATTTATATTAAATAAACATTTTCTTAACTTTATTCTATCCCAGAATAAAGTGGACATTTAATCCAATTAAAAATAACTATCAAAAGATCCTTTCTTCAACAAGTCAAGGCATACTAAAATATTAAAGTTTGAAATTTTCATTCTTTTAAAGAAATCACACTTAAATGTCTTCCTGTTTATTTTTTTCAATAATTGCTATTTACTTAAAATTCTAAAAGCTGAAGATTGTTAGCACTCTACTAATTGAATACTTTAAGATTTTCAATGGATTTTCATGAATAGCTATCAAAATGTAAAGGTTTTATTTTCAAAATCATTCAGTATCATAGTAGGGCATTTTGGTTTATTTGCAAAATAGTACTTCAAAAAACTCAAACCTTTCTAGGACTTATTGACAATGATCAGGATAAAGAGAACACGGTACTGGCATATTATGTTCTTTTATTAATTTTTTTGAATCAGCTTTATTTTCTCTCTCTCTCACTCTCTCTCTGTGTCTCTCACAACCACACCCAGAAACACACACCACTTAGCTCAATTATTTCAATTACATATAAAATATTTGTATATTTTAACAACAGTTTTATTGTGATGGGTAAATATTACAATTTTATTGATTGCAGTTATGAATTCTGTGTTCATAACAACCAATTCCTAGTACATTTCTGTTTTTTAGTTTTGTAAGAGATTTGTTTTTATTATGAGGTTACGTACCACCAAAATTTACATTTGTATTTTATCACAAAATAAATAATTTTATCTTTAATATTAAATTTTAATTTGTGGCCTTTTCTCACTTTCAAATATTTAAAAGATTTTAAATATTAAGTTTATAGTTTTTTTAAAAGGGTTGTGATGTTTATAACATATGTAAAAGTAAGATAAATGAAAACATGCCCCAAAGACCTGAAGGAGGAAATGGAAATATACTATTAGAAGGTTATTACATTATATGTGAGGTGGTATAATATTATTTAATGATAGGTCTGTCTATTTGACATATGACAGGTTTTCATAAGCTAAAGATATGCGTTACAAGTGTTAGAGCAAATGCTTTCCTTTCCTCCCAAAAGAGGTATAGCTAATAAGCTAACAGAAGAGAAAAAATGATGGTAAAATAAAAGGAACAATTAACAGGTGGATGCAATTTTATATATATATATATATAGCAATATGGTAGACAAAGTTTGATCAAGTGAATAATTGTACTAAACATAAATGGTCTAATGCTTAAAAGACTCCAACTAAGGGATAGAGATTTTCAAACTATAAAACATCAAGATGCAACCATAAGCTATTTACTAGTAGTATACTTTAAATATAAAGACACTGGTAACTTAAAAGTAAAAAGATGCTAAAAGGCAGAACATGCCACACTAATCATAGGATATACATATAGACAAAGTAAATTTTAACACAGGAAAATTACCAGAGAAAAAGAGAGAGATTTCATATCAATAAAAGAATCAAAAAAGGTTCAAAAAAACCCCATAGTATCCAAAATGTATGCAGCTCATAACATATCTTCAAACTGCATGAAGCAAAAAATAAAAGTAAAAGATGAAAAGAGTAGACAAATGTGAAACTGCACTGCGGCATTTTAACACTTTTCTTGAGTAGTTGATAAAGTAAGTGAGCAGGAAGTAATGATAGTGAATAATTAACACTATCAACAAAATTGATACTTATAAAACACTGCAAAAACTATGGGAATACACTTTTTTTAGGTAGGTGCACAAGGTTTTTTTTTTTTTTTTTTTTTAAACATGCTGGGCTATGGTTTTCTCAGTAAAACAAGCTTCAGTAAATTTGTTTGTTTGTTTATTTGTTTGTTTATTTATTTTGAGACAGAGTCTTGCTCTGTCACCCAGGTTAGAGTGCAGTGGCACGATCTCGGCTCACTGTAAGCTCCGCCTCCCAGGTTCACGCCATTCTCCTGCCTCAGCCTCCGGAGTAGCTGAGACTACAGGTGCCCACCACCACGCCCGGCTAATTTTTTGTATTTTTAGTAGAGACAGTGTTTCATATGTTAGCCACGATGGTTTTGATCTCCTGACCTCGTGATCCACCCGCCTTGGCCTCCCAAAGTGCTGGGATTACAGGCGTGAGGCACCGCACCTGGCCTAAGTCTCAGTAAATTTAAAAATAATAAAATACTAATTTTAACTGAATTTATAATATATGTTTAACTTTAACACAATCAACTGTCAAAGACTTTGACATCATGAAATGAACACAAAAATAAAACTTGCATTGGAATTTAAGTATTTGAGGCAATCAATGTTACTGATTCTCTAATTGACGCAATTGACGTGACTCATATAAAAATAGATTTATTCAACTATTTGTGAAGTTCTGCTAAGGGAGTTGGTGTATTAACACTCTTCTTACATTCTCAGAAGATAATTTAGAATACAATGTGATGAAATTAGTATAGTAGAGTTTTCATTTCACCTAAATACAAAGTCCTGCTTTTTAAAACACGTTTGTGTCTTCTGGTTTTCACATCATCAGTGAAAACACTATGGTCCTCATGTATGTTAACATACACTGTATGCAAGTTGCAAGTTCATCACCACTTTTTAAAAGAAAATTTAATTGAGTTTTTTTGTAATTAGTGTGCAGACATTATTAGCAGTTTGTACATAATCCTTAATATAAATATTAAAAATCTAAAAATCTTGTAGCTAATCCAAACATCTATTCCAATGATTTATCATCTTAAAGTTTGTAGGCAATTTACTCATAAAAAAGAATACCAAGTAATAATATCTTAAAATAACTAGTTATACACTCTTAGGTCTAAAGTCCCAACATACACCAAGATTTAAAGACAGAAAACCAGGATTCAAACACAGTAAATTCTTCAATTAAAATATCCCATTCTTCATAACACGCTAGCAAGTAATTAGGAAAGAAAAACCTATTACTAACAAAGATATCGTGACGCTAGTGATAAATTGAATACCACGGAGCACTTTAATTTAGGAAATAATTCCAATAAAAAGAACATGACAAGTGACATCAGCATGATGGCAAAGTAGAAAATCCTGTACACTCTACCCCCCAAAAAACACAAATTTGGGAACAAATCATCAACAAATTTCCTTTAGGAGAAATCCAGAAACTAAATGAAAGGCTCCTGCAGCCCAGGTGAATGTGAAACCAGACTGACCAAAACTAGAAGAGAGATCCAGAACACCCTCTCGCCAGAATCCCCACCACTGGCAAAGTGCTATATAATCAGGAAGAGATTCACTCCTAGCTCCCAGCTTCTCCCGGAGGAGAAAAGGGCTTGGTTTGCACATGCATCACCCCAACGATTCCAAGAGGGCTCTGCAAAGGTCTGGCTTCTGTCTTGCCAGTCTTGGATCTCTGATGGGACCAGCACAGTATATTAGGTGGGGAAAACAAAGATGGAAGCGAGGGGCATCAATTGCCCCTAGCTTCAAGCTTCCCTGCTGCTCAGATGTCCCAAGTATTCTTTGTGCTCAGCATAACATGAGCAACAACAACAACCACAAACAAACAAACAAACAAACAAAAGTCAGCTCTCAGCTTCTCTCTGAGAAGAAAATGAGTTTATCTGAGCATCCAATGCCCCAAGTTTGCCAGGACTGCCCAAAGAACTGGCAACTATTTGCCAGTCTTACAACTCTAACTGGTCTGCCACAAATAAGGGATAATGGAAACAGTGATTTGGACGGGTAGATGTCATAATTTCCTCCAGTGGGTCAGCACAGAGCAAACACGCAAAAAGCACAGCTAGTGGGGTACAGTGGCTCACACCTATAATCCAAGTACTTTGAATATTTGAAAGGCCGAGTTCAGGAGTTCAAGATCAGCCTGAACAGCATGGCAAAACCACATCCGCACAAAAAATACAAAAATTAGCCAGCAGAGTGGTGCATGTCTATAGTCTCAGCTACTGAAAAGGCTGAGGCAGAAGGATCAATTTGAGCCTGGGAGATTGAGACTGCTGTGCATTGTGAGTATGCCACTGCACTACAGCCTGGGTGATAGAACAAGACTCTGTCTCAGAAAAACAAACCAACAAAACCCATCTGTCTGTTTCTCCTTGTAAAGAGAAACAGTTGTTGGTAGAAACTGTAGAATCTCTGGCCAGGTTGATTGATGGTGGTCTTCTCTGGTACAAGCAGAGTCTGGGCAGACGGGATGCAGTGTGTATAATTGGATAATACACATACGCCAATGCAGAGCATCAAGGAAAATTAAGAATCAAAAAAATAATTCAAACAAAGGAATAAGATAAATCTCCAGACAACAACCATAATAAAATGAAGTTATACAATTTATCTGACAGAAAAGTCAAAATAACTATCATAAAGATGCCCACAAGGGTCAAGAGAATCATGTATGAACAAAATGAGAATTTCAACAGACAGACAGAAAATATAAGAAAGTACCAAACAGAAATCATGGGACTGAAGAACACAATAACTGAAGTGAAAAATAACTAGTGAGGTTCAGCAGCAGACTAGATCGAGCTAATAAAAGGACCAGCAACTCAAGGAGACATCATTAAAAATAATTCAGTCAAATGGGCAAAAACTAGAAGCATTCCCTTTGAAAGCTGGCAAAAGACAGGGATGCCCTCTCTCACCACTCCTGTTCAGCATAGTGTTGGAAGTTCTGGCTAAGGCAATCAGGCAGGAGAAAGAAATAAAGAGTAATCAATTAGGAAAAGAGGAAGTCAAATTGTCCCTGTTTGCAGATGACATGATTGTATATTTAGAAAACCCCATCATCTCAGCCCAAAATCTCCTTAAGCTGATAAGCGACTTCAACGAAGTCTCAGGATAAAAAATCAATGTGCAAAAATCACAAGCATTCCTATACAGCAATAACAGAGAGTTCATGAGTGAACTCTCGTTCAGAACTGCTACAAAGAAAATAAAATAGCTAGGAATCCAACTTACAAAGGATGTGAAGGACCTCTTCAAGGAGAACTACAAACCACTGCTCAACAAAATAAAAGAGGATACAAACAAATGGAAGAACATTCCATGCTCATGAATAGGAAGAATCAATATTATGAAAATGGCCATACTGCCCAAGGTAATATATAGATTCAATGCCATCCCCATTAAGCTACCAATGACTTTCTTCACAGAATTGGAAAAAACTGCTTTAAAGTTTATATGGAAACAAAAAAGAGTCCGCATCGCCAAGACAATCCTAAGTCAAAAGAACAAAGCTGGAGGCATCACACTACCTGATTTCAAACTATACTACATAGCTACAGTAACCAAAACAGCATGGTACTGGTACCAAAACAGAGATATAGACCAATGGAACAGAACAGAACCCTCAGAAATAATACCACACATCTACAACAATCGGATCTTTGACAAACCTGACAAAAACAAAAAATGGGGAAAGGATTCCCTGTTTAATAAATGGTGGTGGGAAAACTGGTTAGCCATATGTAGAAAGCTGAAACTGGATCCCTTCCTTACACCTTATACAAAAATTAATTCAAGATGGATTAAAGACTTTGATGTTAGACCTAAAACCATAAAAATCCTAGAAGAAAACCTAGGCAATACCATTCAGGACATAGGCATGGACAAGGACTTCATGACTAAAACACCAAAAGCAATGGCAACAAAAGCCAGAATTGACAAATGGGATCTGATTAAACTAAAGAGCTTCTGCACAGCAAAAGAAACTACCAGCAGAGGGAACAGGCAACCTACAGAATGGGAGAAAATTTTTACAATCTAGCCATCTGACAAAGGGCTAATATCCAGAATCTACAAAGAACTTAAACAAATTTACAAGAAAAAAATCAAACAACCCCATCGAAAAGTGGGCAAAGGATATGAACAGACACTTCTCAAAACAAGACATTTATGCAGCCAACAGACACATGAAAAAATGCTCATCATCACTGGCCATCAGAGAAATGCAAATCAAAACCACAATGAGATACCATCTCACACAGGTTAGAATGGCAATCATTAAAAAGTCAGGAAACAACAGGTGCTGGAGAGGATGTGGAGAAATAGAAACACTTTTACACTGTTGGTGGGATTGTAAACTAGTTCAACCATTGTGGAAGACAGTGTGGTGATTCCTCAAGGATCTATAACTAGAAATACCATTTGACCCAGCCATCCCATTACTGGGGATATACCCAAAGGATTATAAATCATGCTGCTCTAAAGACACGTGCACATGTATGTTTATTGTGGTACTATTCACAATAGCAAAAACTTGGAACCAAACCAAATGTCCATCAATGATAGACTGGAGTAAGAAAATGTGGCACATATACACCATGGAATAGTATGCAGCCATAGAAAAAGGATGAGTTCATGTTCTTTGCAGGGATATGGATGAAGCTAGAAATCATCATTCTAAGCAAACTATCGCAAGGACAGAAAACCAAACACCGCACGTTCTCACTCATAGGTGAGAATTGAACAATGAGAACACTTGGACACAGAGTGGGGAACATCACACACTGGGGCCTGTAGTGGGGTGGGGAGAGGGGACAGGGATAGCATTAGGAGATATACCTAATGTAAATGATGAGTTAATGGGTGCAGCACACCAACATGACACATGTATACATATGTAACAAACCTGTACATCGTGCACATGCACCCTAAAACTTAAAAGTATAATAAAATAAATAAATAAATAATAAAATTAATTCAATCAAAAGAGCAAAAAGAACGAAATAATGAAAAAGTGAAGAAATCTTAAGGCTCACAATTTAGGGACCAATATTTACATTAGGAGAGTGTCAGAAGGAGAAGAGAAAAAGAAAAAAACAAAATAGTTTACTCAAGCAAATAATAGCTAAAATCTTCCCAAATCTGGAGAATGAAATGAACATCCAGACCCAAGAACTCCAAAGAACACCAAATAAGAGTAACCTAAAGAAATCCACACTGAGACCCATTACAAGCAAATTGTCAATAGTCATTAAAGACAAAGAAAACATTTTGAAAGCAGAAAGAGAAAAAGAACTTGTCACATATAAGGGGAAGCTCCCTAAGAGTAGCTATTTCAGCAGAAGCTTTGGAGACCATAAAGGAGGGTGATGGTATATTTAAAATGTGAAAAGAAAAAATAGCCTACCACCGTACATGGCCAAACTGTCTTTCAAAAATGAAGGACAGAAAAAGACTCCCAAACAAAAGTTGAAGGAGCTCATCACCACTAGACACGCCTTAAAAGAAATGCTAAGAAAGGTCTTCAATTTGAAATGAAAGGATTCTATATATCAAACATACAACACAAGAATATATAAAACTCAGTTGCGACTTTGCATTAGAAGTCCGTGTTGATCCTACCACAGTGGAACACAGCATTGGGCAGAATTCCAAAGCCTTTGACTCTGGGCCAGTACCCACAGAGGGAATATTTATTCTCACACCAGGCAAGACAGAAATCTGTAGCCACAGTCACAGCAAAAGGGCTTAAGCCCTAGCTGACTGAAATGGTCTTGGGCCTCAAATAAATTTCAGTGGCAGCAATTCTGTAGTGACCGTGGTCTTTGGGTGAGTCCCAGTGCTGCACCGACCTGGAAGGTTGTGTTATGGTGCAACCCAGAGTGACATCAGCTGCAGGGGCCACAGAAGTGCAGATGTCACCCCTCACCTAACTCCAGGTAGCACAGTGCAGAGACAAAGAGAGAGACGGGACATCTTCCACTTGAGGGAAGGAGAGGGAAGAGTACTGGAGACTTGGCCTTGTAAACTAGCACACTGCCACCACAGCACAACACAGCATGGGGCAGATCCCCAAAGCCCCTGATTTCAGGCCACTGCTTGCATCATTTCTTCTAGATACATTCCATGTCAGAAGGAAATCTGCTACTCTGGCAGGATGGAACAAACCCAAATCTGAGCTAGCTTCACTACCAGCTGATTAAAGTGGCCTGAGGCTATCAATAAACATCAGCAGCTGTCAGGCCGTGATTATGGGCATTGGGTGAGCCTCAGTACTATGCTGGTCTGGAAGGTTGCAGGCTTTGGGTGCAATCTAGCATGATGCCAGTTACAACAGCCACAGGAATGGTCACATCACCCCTTCCCAAACTCCAGGCAGCTGAGTATGAAGAGACTCCTGTTTGAGGGAAAGAGAGGAGAGTCAGTGAAGGATCATCCTGGCAACCCAAGAAATTCTCCATGATGTCTCAAAAGTCCATCAGAAATAAGTACATAAAAGTCCACAAGATAGTAACAGTGTAATTGGACTTAGAATATTCTCTAGTACTGAAACAGCTGAAGTGACTACAAGCTTGGGGAACTCAATAATAAATCCTGTTTGAATTTTTGAAACATTCTCTGAAGAAGGATGGGTACTAACAAGGTCAGACTGTGAAGACTGAAATAACTAACTCTATAATGCCCAGACATTGATTGACACATGTCCACAAATCTCAAGAACATTCAAGAAAATATGATCTAACCAAACAGACTAAGTCACCAGTGATTAACCTTGGAGTGACCGAGATGTGCAACCTTTTGGTGAATTCAAAATAGCTAATTTGAGGAAGTTCAATGAACTTCCAGAAACTCAGATAATTAATTTAGAAGTTTATTCGAGAAATTATATGTGTGTGTGTGTGTGTGTGTGTGTGTGTGTGTGTATAAAATTTAAAAAATCAAATAGAAACCTACAAACCTACAGATGAAAAATACAATTGATGAACTGATGAATGCAAAAATGCATTAGAGTGTCTCAACAGCAGAATTGATTAAGCAGAGGAAATAATTCATGACCTGGAAGACAGGCTATTTGAAAATATACAATCAAAGGATTAAGAAGAATAAAGAAGGCTTACAAGATTTAGAAAACAGCTTCAAGAAGGCAAATCTAAGTGTCATTGGACTTAAAAAAGGAGTGAGAGGTAGGGATACAAAGTATATTCAAAGAAATGATAACAGAGAACATTCCAAATTTAGAGAAAAATATGACTATCCAGGTACAAAAAGGTCAAAGATCACAAAGCAGAGTCAACCAAAATAACACTATTCCAGGGCATTTAATAATCAAACTCTCAAATGTCAGGACAAAGAGGATTCTACAAACAGCAAAAGCAAAACAAATAACATATAAATGAGCTACGATTTGGCAGTAGACTTCTCAGCAAGCTATGAGAGAGTATCATGGAATATTCAAAGTGCTAAAGGCAAAAAAATTTCTAACCAAGAATATAGTAGTGAGAAAAACTGCCTTTCAAACATGAAGGAGAAATAAAAACTCACAGACAAACAAAAGCTAAGAGACTTCATCATCATAACCGTCTTATAAGAAATGCTAGTGGGAGTCCTTCTATCTGAAAGAAAGGGATGTTAATATACAGCAAGAAATCATCTGAAAGTATAAAACTCACTGATAAAACTAAGTACAAAGACAAATTCAGAATATTCTAATACTGTAATCATGGTGTGTAACACTTGTATCTTTAGTCTGAAGACGAAAAGACACATCTATCAAAAATAATAACTATAACAATTTGTTATGAGATAGACAATATGGAAATATATAAATTGATACAACAAAAAGCCTAAATATGGAGAGCAGTAGGAAATCAAAATGCAGGGCTTTATAGATTTTTCTTTGCTTGTTTCTATGCTTTTCTCTGCCACCAAACTTAAGTAGCTATTAGTTTAAAATAACTTGTTACAACTAAAAGATTTTCTTTGTAAGCCACACAGTAATCACAAAACATAGGCTTATAATAGAGAAAGTAAAAATAAAAAGCAAGGGATTCAAACATACTACCTTTGTGGTTAAGAAAATCATTTAACTCATTACTTGTTATTGGTCTATTCAAGTTTTCTATTTCTTCATGGATCAATTTTGGTAGATTTATGAGTCCAGAAATTTGTGGTTAAGAAAATCAGTTAACCACAAAGGAAGTGAAGAAGAAAGAAAAAGAGAAGTTATAAAATAACCAGAAAAAAAGTAACAAAATGGCATTAGTAAGTCCTTATCTATCAATAATGGTATTGAATGTAAATTGACTCAATTTTTAATTGAAAAACAAAGTGGCTGAATGAATTAAAAAATAAGACCCAAATTCATGCTGCCTGGAAGGAACATATTCATCGATAAGGACATGCATATATTGAGTGTGAAGGTATGAAAAAGGTATTTTATGCAAAGGGAAACCAAAAAAGAGCAAGAGTAGCTATACTTAGATAAAATAGATGGCAAGTCAAAAAACTAAAGAGATACAAAGGAAGTTATTATATAATAATGAAGGGCTCAATTTATCAAGAGGGCATAACAATCATAAACATATATGTACTCAATATCAAAGTGCCCAAATATTTAAAGGAGATATTAATACAGCTAAAGGAAGAGAGAAAGAACAATACAATAATAGTAGGGGACTTCAACACTCCACAATCAGCAATGGATAGATCATCCAGACAGAAAATCAACAAAGAAACATTGGAATAAAACTACACTGCACACCAAATGGACCTACTTGACATCTTTACAAAAGATTGTATCCGGCTGCTGCAGAGTATACATACTTCTCATTAGTACCAGGAACATTCTCTGGGATAGAGCATAGGTTATGCCACAAAACAAGTCTTGACAAATCCCAAAATATTTGAATCGCATAAGTATCTTTTCTGAATATAATGGAATAAAACCAGAAATCAAAGACAAAAGCAACATTAGAAATTGTATAAATAACATGGAAATTAAATGACATGATCCTGAACAACCAATGGGTCAATGAAGAAATTAAGAAGGAGATTAAAATATTTCTTGAAAAAAGGAAATATAAACAAAACACCCCAAATAAAACCTAAATATACAACAAAATCAGTTCCAATTTATAGCAGGAAATACCTATAAAAAAAGTAGAAAGACTTCAAATTAACAATCTGATGCACCTCAAAGAGCTAGAAAACAATGACAAATCAAACCCCAAATTAGCAGAAGGAAAGAAGGAATAAAGATCAGAACAGGAAAAAAAAAAAAAAAAAAGAGTGAAAAAACACACAAAGTATAAAATGAAAACTCTTTTTTTGAAAAAATAAACTAAATTAACAATTTTTTCTTAGCTAGACTAAGAGAAAGGACAGAAGACTCAGATAAAAATCACAGCAAAAAATGAGAGATTAAAACTGATACCACAGAAACATGAGGAATTATTAGAGACTATTATGAAGAGGAATACACAAAAAATGAGAAAACCTAGAAGAAGTACACAAATCTTTGGACACATAAATCTACCAAAATTGATCCATGAAGAAATAGAAAACTTGAACAGACCAATAACAAGCAATGAGTTGAAAGTAGTAAAAAAAAAAAAAAAAAAAAAAAAAAAAAAAAAAAAAAAAAAAAAAAAAAAACAAAGAAAAAAGGCTCCCATCGATGAAAAACTCAGGACCAAATGGATTCACTGCTAAATTCTACCAAACATTTAAAGAAGACCTAATACCAATTCTAATCACACTATTTCAAAGAATTGAAGAGGAAGTACACTTCCAAACTCATTCTATGAGGCCAATTTTCTCTGATATCAAAATCAAAGACACAGCAGAAAAAGAAAACAAAGAGTCTCAACCAAATACTAGCAAACTGAACACAACAACACATTAAAAAGATCATTTACTGTGATCAAGTGGGATACATTCCTGGGATGCAAATATCATTCAACATATTCAAATCAGTGAACAGGATACATCTCATTAGCAGAATCATGGATATAAACTATATGCAGCATTTCAACAGATGCTAAAAAAAAAAAAAAAAGAAAAAGAAAAAGAAAAAAAGCTGTCAACAAAATTCAGCATCCCTTACTGATAACAGTTCTCAACAAACTGGTTATGGAAGGAATGTATCTCAAAATAACAAAGGCCATATATAACAAACCAACAGCTAACATCATCCTAAATGGAGAAATGTTAATAGCCTTTTTTTCTGAGATCTGGAACAAGACAAGAATGACCACTTTTATAACTTTTATTCATCATAGTACTAAAAGTTCTGCCCAGATCCATTAAATGAGACAAAGAAATAAAAGGCATCTAAATTAGGAAGAAGTAATACTGTCCTTGTGTGCAAATGACATGATCTTAAATTTAAAGGAACCTAAAGGTTCAACCAAAATGTTGTTAGAACTTATAAATAAACTCAGTAATGTGGCAGGATACAAAATCAACATACAAAACTCAGTAGCATTTTTATATGCCAATAACAAACCATATGAAAAAAATCATGAAATAAATCCCATTTACAATAGCTACAAAATATATAAAATACCTAGAAATAAATTTAACTAAAGGAGTGAAATCTCTCTACAATGAAATTTATAAAACGCTACTAAAAAAATAGGACACAAGAAAAATGGTAAGACATTTAATGTCCATAGATTGGAAGAATTAATATTTTTATCAGATCTGTACTACCCAAAGTCATTTACAAATTCAAAGTAATTCCTTCCAAAGTACCAATGACATTTTCTTGCTCCCTGGCCATCTTGGCAGGTGCTCTTGAGTGGGGCCTGTCCTGCACCTAAGGTGGGAACATGGGGGCCACAAAGAAGAGGAAAACATCACTGGAGTCAATTAACTCTACACTACAACTCATTATGAAAAGTGGAAAATATAGGCCAATATCCCAGATGAACATAGATGCAAAGAGCCTCAACCAAATACTAGCAAACTGAGCACAACAACACATTAAAAAGATGCTAGGGTACAAGCCAACTCTGAAGATGATCAGACAAGGCAAAGCAAAATTCATCATCCACTCTAGAAACTGCCCGACTTTGAAGAAATCTGAATTATAGTACTAAGTATTGTTGGCCAAAACTGGTATCCATCACTACAGAGGCAATAATACTGAATTGGGTACAGCATGTGGAATATACTACAGACAACACATACTGGCTATCATTAAGCTGGGTGATTCTATCATTAGAAGCATGCCAGAACATTATGGTGAAAAATAAACAATGCAAAATTTTTATTTAATAAAACTTGTCAGCGTTCATTTTTTGTTAAAAAAAGTACTAATGCCACTCTTCAGAGAAAATTTTTTAAAAATTCTAAAATTCCTATGGAATCACAAAAGATCCTGAATAATTAAAGCAATTGGAGCAAAGAGAATAAAGATAGCATGGGGGCATCAAGCTATCTGACTTTAAAATATACTGCAAAGTTATAGTAAACAAGACAGTGTGATAAAAATAGACATATAGACGAATGGAAGAGGAAAAATAACTCAGAAATAAATCCATACATCTACAGCCAACTCATTTTTAACAAATACACTGTGAAAGGACTTCAATAAATGGTGCTGCAGAAATTGGATATCCACACGTAGAAGAATAAAACTAGACCCCTATCTCTCACCATATACAAAACTAAAATCAAAATAGATTAAGACTTAAATGTAAGTCCTTAATCTATGAAACTACCAGAAGAAAACATTGGGAAATACTTCAGGACATTAGTTCTGGCAAATACTTTGCATAAGACCTCAAAATACAGACAATACAAGCAAAACTAAATGAATGTGATTATATCAAACTAAACAGCTTCTGTAAAGCAAAGTAAATAATCAACAAAGTGAAGAGATAACCTGCAGAATGGAAGAAAATATTTGCTAACTACCCATCTGACAAGGGATTAATAACCAGAATACGTAAGGAACTAAAACAACTCAATAGCAAGAAAACACAGCAAAACAAACCAAAACAAAAAAGAAACCCACAAATAATTCAATTAATAATTGAACAAATGCTTTGAATAGGCATTTTTCAAAATAAGACATACAAATAGCCACCAGGTAAATAAAAAAATGTTTAACATCACTAATCATCAGGGAAATGCAAATCAAAACCACAAGATATTATCACACACCAGTTAAAATGGCTACTATCAAGACAGAAAATAACATGCTGACAAAGATGCAAAAAAAAAAAAAGAGAGAGAGAATGCTCATGCACTGTTGGTGTGAATGTTAATTAATGCAGAAACTATATAAAATAGTACGAAGTTTCCCTTAAAACCTAAAAATACAACTACCACATGATCCAGCATTCCCACTGCTATTTACCCAAAAGAAAGAAAATTAGTATATCAAAGAGATAATTGCACGTCCACGTTTATTGCAACCCTATTCACAGTAACGAAGGTATTCAATCAACCATTATTTGATGAGTGGATAAAGAAAATGTGGTGTATATACAAAATGGAATGTTACTCAGTCACAAGGCAGTGGGGAAACATAAAAACATGTCACAGTAACATTGGTGGAACTAGAGGACATTATGTTAAGTGAAATAAGCCAGCCACAGAATGACAAATATTGCATGTTTTCACTTATATACGGAAGCTAACAAAAAATTGATCTCTTGGATGTAGTGAGTCAAATGGTGGTTACCAGATACTGGGAATTGTAGCATTCCAATGGGATGAAGAGGGTACAAAAATACAGTTACATAGAAGGCACAAGTTCTATTGTTCAACAGCACAGAAGAGTGATGATAGTTAATAAGAACTTATTTTATATTTCAAAATAGCTAGAAGAGAATATTTAAAATGTACAACACAAAGAAATGATAAATGTTTGATATAATGAATATTCCAATTACTATTATTTGATAATTACATACTGTATGCATGTATCAAAATATCCCTTGTACCCCATAAATATGTACAACTATTACATATCAATAAAATAGAGAAATAGAAAATATCTCAAGACAAATGAAACAAAAACACAACATGCCAAAATGCATGGGAAACAGAAAAAACAGGATTATGTAAGAAGTTCATAGCAATGAACATCTACATAAAAAGGAAAAATGTCTCAAATAAATAACCTAACTTTATACTTCAAGGAACTAGAACAAAGAAGCTCACAGTTAGCAGAAGGAAGGAAATAATCAAGATTAAAGAAAATAGAAAAACAAAATAGAAAATAGAAAAACAATTAAAAAATAAAACTAAAGTTGGCTTCTTGAAAATCTCAACACAATTGAGATTCCCTTAGCTATTCTAAGAAAAATGAGGTAAGATTAAAATAAATAAAATCAGAAAAGAAAGAATAGTGCTACAGATATAAGAGACTACATTGAACAATTATATGATAACAAGCTGGCTAATTTAGAAAAAAAAAGTGGATAAATTTATAGAAATATACAGGCTATCAAGACTAAATCATAAGAAATAGAAAGCCTGAACAGACTCATTACTAATAGGGCCACTTAAGCAGTATTTTAAAATCTCCCAACAAAGAAAAGCCCATGACCAGATGACTTCACTGGTGAATTCTACCAAACATTTAAATAAGAATTAATTTCTATCCTTCTCAAACTCTTCCCACCCAACCCCACAAATTGAAACAAACAAAACAAAACCAAAAACAAACAAACAAAACATTTCCAAACTCATTTTGTAAAGGCAATATTCCCTGATACCAAAGCCAGAAAAATACACCACAAGAAAAAAGAAAAAAAACAAAACAAAACTAGAGATCAATATTTCTGAAGAATATATGTGCGAAAATCCTCAACAAAATACTAGTAAACTAAATCCAACAGCATATTAAAATGTTCAAAAGATCACACACAATGTCCAAGTCAGATTTATTCCTGGGACAGATGGATAGTTCAATATATAAAAATCAATTATTTTCATACACCATATTAACAGAATAATGGATTAAGATCACATGATCACATGATAATTTCAATAGATGCAGAAAAGGCATTTGACAAAATTAAATACCTTTTCATGCTTAAAAAAAAAATCCTCAATGCATTAGGCCATATATCAAAAACCCACAGCTAACATTGTACTGTTTGGGAAAAAAAAATAAAAAATAATAAAATAATAAAACCTGAGAACTTTTCCTCCAAGATCAGGAATAAGTTAAGGATGCTCACTTCCCACTCCTATTGAGCATAGTACTGCTAGTCCTGGTCACAGCAGTTAAGGTAAGAAAAAGAAACAAAAGGCCTCCAAACTGAAAAAAAAAAAAAAACAAAATCGGTAAAATAGTATCTGTTGGCAGATGACACAATCTTTTATATAGAAAATCCTAAAGATTTGTTGAAAAAAATTGTTGAAACTAATAAATTCAATAAAGTTTCAGGATACAAAATCAACATGCAAAAATCAATTGTGTTTCTACATACACTAACAATGAACTATCTAAAAAGGATACTCAGAAAACTATCTAATTTAAAATCATCTCATAAAGAATAAAATACTCAGAAATAATTTAACTAAGGAGGTGACAGACTTGTATACTGAAAACTATAAAACATTAATGAAAGAAATTAAAGATGCAAACAAATGGAAGAACAGCCTCTGTTCATGGATTATAAATAGAAAAAAACATTTCTACAATTCACATAAACCCAAAAATAACCTGAATACCAAATCAATTTTGGAGAAGAATAACAAAACAGAAGGCATCAGATCTCCTGATTTCAAATATATATTACCAAAGTACAATAATCAAAACTGCGTGGTACTGGCATAAAGAGAGACATATAGAACAATGAAAGAGAATAGAGAGACCAGAAATAAATCTATGAAAGGGTAACAGGTCTGCACCTTAAGACAAGGAAACAAAAAGGTGTGGGAAGATGGGCAGGGGTACCAGGAATGCACAAAGGGGAGAGTATAGTTTCCCTGACAAATGGTATTTAGAAAATTGGATATCCACAAGCAAAAAATGAAATTAGATCCTTATCTTACAGTATACACAAAAATCAACTCAAAATGGATTAAAAGCTTAAACACCAGATCTTAAGCTGTAAAACTTTCAGAAGGAAAAAAAAAAAAAAAGAGAGAAGAAAGCTTTATAACGTTGGTATTCACAATGATTTCATGGACATGACACCAAAGGCATAGATGACGAAAACAAAAATAAACGAGCAGGAATGCAACCAACTTAAAAGCTTCTGTACAATCAACAAGGGTGAAATGGCAACCTGTGGAAGGATAGAAAATATTTTCAAGTCATACATGTAATAATAGATCAACATCCAAAATACGTAGGGAACCTCTACACCTCAATAGCAAATGACTGATATAAAACAGTCAAAGGTCTTGAATAGGCATTTCTACAAAAAAGGCATACAAATGGACAACAGGTATATGAAGAAATGGTTAACATCACTAATCATCAAAGAAATGCAAATTAAAATCTCAGTAATATATTACCTCGTACCTGTCAGGAGGGTTATTATTTATACAAAAGATGTTGGCAAGAATATGGAGAAAGAGAAACTCTTACATGCTATTGGTGGGAATGCAAAATGGTGCAGCCACTATGGAAAATAGTATGAAGTTTTCTCAAAAAAAGTTAAAAATGGAACTATTTTACAATCCAATAATCCCATTTCTAGATATTTATCCTAAATAATTAAAATGAGGATCTTGAGGAGGTATTAGTACTCCTAAGTTCGTTGCAACATTATTCACTATAGCCAAGATGTTGAAAACAACTTAATTGTCTAATGACAGATTAAGAAAATATGGCAAAGACACACAATGAATACTATTTGGTCTTTAAAAGAAGGATTCTGCAATATTCAGCAACATGAGTGAACCTTAAGGACATTATGCTAAGTAAAATAAGATAGTCACAGAAACACTACGGCATGATTTCACTTATATGAGGTATCTAAAATAGTCAAATTAATAGAATCAGAGTGTGAAATGTTTTTTGTCCAGGGGCTTGGGGGAAATGGGATATAAGAGTTACTAATCAACTGGCATAGTGTTTCAATTTAGCAATATAAGTAAGCTTTAGGGACCTGCTATACAGAGTTGTACCTAGGCCAAAATAATGTACTCTGCACCTAAAATTTTGCTTAAAAAGTAGATCTTGTGTTAATTGTTCTTATCACAGTAAAATAAATTGAAATAAAAATAATGTGGCTGTTGAAAGTACTCTAAAATGATTAAAACATATTTAATATATCAGGTAGTTTAAAATGATGAAGATGTATTTAATGCATTATTATGCTTCAAATAACCATTCAATTATAATTCATATTTGGCATATATTAATAAAACTGCCTTCTTCACTAGCCTATAAAATGTAAACATGATACACAAAATAATAGTGTTTCACTTAATTCAATATTTTACTAATTTCTGTTCACACAGCTATAAATGATCAGTGCATGATTTTCTCTCTTAAAGTTTTATCACTTACCTAAATAAGTTTTATTGAAATGGGATCATGGCTACTCCCTGCTTCTTAAAAAAAAAAAAAAATGTTTCTGGATGTATGAAATTCTTGGATTTACAAATAGTAATTAAAAAACTACTCTGGGTCATTTTCTGCTATTTGTTTTGGTTTTGTTTCAACTTTCACAGGGATTGGTTTTCGTAGAATCCTTGCTGATCTCTGCTTGGGTGTTTCTTTACAGCACCTTCAGTAGAACTGACTTTCCTTTTGGACATCTTAGTGGATATCAGCTTTCTTAAGAAATAAATGCTCAGTACATACTTTTTCATTAAACATTTACTTTTTAAAATCTCATTGCTGCCATAAAGGTCTATTGCAAGATAATTAAAAAATGTTCATGATAAAGTAATTAGTTCCAAATTTACACAATAAAATAAACAGCATATATACTCGTGGCATGAGTATTCAGACTACATTTTGTAGGTCTGTAGATCAACTGCTCAGTCTCTATTTCTACACATACTTCAAGAAGACATATGTCCCATATTTCCACCTAATCTTGCCAATTCATGGCCTGGCAGTCTTATGTATCATTCAAACCACAATACATACAGTAGCATAACTATCTGTTTATACAAAATATCAGGGCAACAATGTGAAATGCTCCTCCTAGCCAGGCACAGTGGCTCAGGCCTGTAATCCCAGCACTTTGGGGGGCTGAGGTGGGTGGATCACAAGGTCACGAGATCGAGACTACCCTGGCTAACATGGTGAAACCCCGTCTCTACTAAAAATACAAAAAATTAGCTGGGCATGGGGGTACATGCCTGTAATCCCAGCTACTCAGGAGGCTGAGACAGGAGAATTGCTTGAACCCGGGAAGCATAGGTTGCAGTGAGCCAAGATCGTGCCACTGCACTCCAGCCTGGGTGACACAGCGAGATTCCATCTCAAAAAATAAATAATAAAAATAAATAAATAAATGCTCCTCCCACCACCATCTAGGGTCAGAATGGGTGACCTGTTCAGTCTAAGAATGTTTCATTTTATCTATATGTGTCCTACATGCTATCCATGAAAGGTAAGTGTTAATTACCTAGCATCTGGAAAAAGTTGAGAAATAGATACAAGTTATTATGGCAAAAAAACACAACTACTTTTGCACCAACCTAACAGTATTTGTCTTTCCGATGTAACCATACATTATAATTACTGAGCACTGCAGACTTATGTCACAAAGCAGAGATCTAATAAATGCACTGTGGCTTATTTTAATGAACCATTAATAGTCATATTTTGTTAAAAAGGGAAAATACAGGATAAATGTCAAAACAGTCAGAATGCCAGGACAACAGACATAAATGAGGACTGTCCTGAGCAAACCAAGGAAGAGCAGTACATATGTGGAAATAAGTAATTCTGTCTAGTAGTTCATTGCTACTAGAAGTAGCATTTAACCTAGGCCCTGGAAAATGACTAAAAATGTACAAATTTTGAATGTAGGCACAAGGGTTTCAGGAATATGGAAGAGAGTTTGCAAAGCAGTAGAAATGTGCAATGATATTGTCCTTTCAGAACAATTTAATTAGACCTCTGGATGTATATAAATGAATAGTGAGGAGTGAAGCTGGCAGGCAGGTTGGGGCATATTCTGGAGGCTTTAAATATTATGCCAAAGTTTTGAGTTTAGATCTGTGTGGCCATTAAATAATTTTCAACAGAGAAGTGATGTCCAATTTTGTATTTCGGAAAGATCAGGCAGAAATGTGGAGAAAAGTTTGGTTGGAGGGATAAAGAAGTGAGGGGCTAGTCGAATGTTGGAGCAGTGCAGGGAACAATAAGGATGAGAACAAAGGCAGGGGCACCAAGCAATCGGTTAAAGCTGGGGAACTTCAACCTCTCATGGCTAAGGGATCTATCTGCTTGAGATTTTTTCAGCAATATTAGCCATGGGCCTCAGCATTTTGTATTACCCAGCAGGGGAAGATTCTTAACAGAGAAGTCAAAGAGTGAAGAGCATAGAAAATGCTCTGTCAAAATCTACTATTCTGTGGGCAAATGACAGCATGATACCCAATGATATCCTCCCTGGGGAACTAAAGTGGAATGAGACAGGCAAATTAAAATGTAAGCAGAGGATATAGAAGCTGACTGCCGAGAAGTGAGGACAGCACATACAACAGCATGAAGTGGCAATGTTAGACTTAAGTATCTCTGATTAAGCAAAAGTGCCTTGCAGACAATAACACCAAGAGATAAAGCAACAGACTCTACAAAGGATGAATGGATCATGAAATAAAAGTCATGAGGCTGCCGATAGCGGCTTGATGATTATAAAGTTGGTCTGTGACCTACATTTCTGTTAAATTCACTTTGCACCAAGTTTGGGGAAATACATATCACCTGTTATATTCATTGGTGAAGACTGTTCTGCTACTATTGCCTGATTTATTATTTTTAATTATTTTGACTTTCAATGGACAGCTATTTGCTCAAAAGAAGAATGGAATTAAATTGTACTCATCGAGGAAGGGGGGCTCAAATAAAATCTGACTATTAAAACGACAATACTTCCTGATTGTATAGGAGCATCCTGGTTTGTGCCTATTGCTGAGCTTAGTTTTTATTAGCACTTGCTTTTGATCTCTGATATACCTTAAGTCTGGATAGTAAATTATATTATTACCCTGTACAAAATGTTTGTTCTATATAGACATTTTAAGAGACAAAGGTGTTCATGATATTAATATATTTGGGGGAGCAAAGGCATCGTAATTAAAATGCCACTACCAGCCTGGCCAACATAGTGAGACCTTATCTCCACACACACACAAAAATAAAAATTAGTGAAGCGTGGTGCACACCTGTGGTCCTAGCTACACGGGGGCCTGAGGTAGGAAGATCGCTTGAGCTCAGGAGGTTGAGGTTGCAGTGAGCTGTGATTGTGCCGCTGCACTGCACCTTGGCTGATAGAGCAAGACCTTGTCTCAAACAAAAATAAACAAACAAACAAAAAACAACCAAAAAACTTCTAGAACAATGAATTGCTACATTGTTTATACTGATCTTCATTTGGAGAAAAAGAAATACAACCAGTGGAAAGAGCATGAGCTAGAATAGTAAGAAAATACTTTACTGAAAAGGGATCTTGGCACAGAACCTGGAAGGAGGAGCAGAATTTAAGCACAAGGGAGCAGAAGTAACACTAAAGCAAAAAGAAGGTTTGGTGATGGAAAGCAGCAGAGAGACAGAGAGAGAGACAGTTTGTGTGTGGGTGTGGGTGTGTGTGTATGAAATTAAGAGTTGCTTGAGTTAATGAAAACATGAGTTTGAGAATTAATTAGTGATAAATATGTTTAATACCTGGTTCTTAATAGACTCTCCTAGGCTGAATGAGTGAAATGGATGAACATATGAAAGAGTGGGTAGGATGAAATAGATTTATCTAGGGAAGAAGAATTTAGGTAAGGCACTGAAGTGGCAAACATGAACCCATGAGCCAAGTTTGACCCACAGAGGTTGTTTAGTGGCCTATAGTCCATTTACATTCTCTTTAATACTACCTGTATACTTTAGAACTAGATGACTTCAGATAAAATTTCTTATTTGAAATTCCACTTTAAAAATTTCCTGTCTTCCTACAGGGCAAAATGCCTACAGCCAGAGAGGGCATCTGTCCATTTCAAATGGGCATGTATGTACTCCAACTTTCCCTCATTTCTTCTCACTTTTTCACTTATATTTCATCTCCTTTTTCAGATTGGTACCTTTGATGTGGTGCTGGGAATGATAATCCGGAAACCAAACTGATTAAAATGTAGAACTCCATTGCAACTAATAATATATAACTGAAAACTTTCTATTCCCTCTGGCATATTAATGCATGTATCTAGAATAATAATACTGTAATAATAACTGCTAAGCATTTAGTATGTACAAAGCATGACATTAATCTCCTTTCAGACATATGAGTTTGAGTTATCACTCCAGGCATCTGCTAGTTGTATGATCTTGAACAAATTAACTGACTTTCTGAACATTAACGTATTTCTTTGGGCAATGAGAATGATAACCATATCTTATATGGCTTTTGTGAGAATTAAATGAGATTTTGTATATAAAGCATTTAACTTAATTCTTGGCACCCATCGAGACTTCATTCATGAAAAGAATATTTTCCCATTTGAAATCTGAACACTTGAAAAGCTATGTAAGCATATATTCTGGAAAAGATCTCTAACCAAGGGGCTAATTTTTCATTCACAATATAGTAATCATCAATGTAACTTTATTTCAATAGGTTGGTTCTAAGGCTCAGATCAAATTTCTATCCATCTTAAAAGAATCTTACGAAGGTAGAGTTATTAAAGTTCTAGTATGAAATATATTGTTTCCATAACTTTAATGTGCCCTACAAATATAATCAATATAAAAATGTACTGCTAATTTCACAGATTATCTACAATAAAAATTCCCAGAAATGCATGTAAAATAGCATGTTTCCACTTAACCAGATAAGATTGAGTGCAAAGTGTAAGTTGCATTTGTAAACACTGAGCCTGAGACACCTTTTCAAATTACTGTATGCAGATATTTAATCGCAATAACAATTTAAGTGGAAAACACTATGTATTACTGATCTAAAGTAAAAGTAGGAATTGTTTGTTGCTAAACTAAAATAGAAATAACTAAAATTAAACCACCCACTTAAAAAATATAAACAGTAGAGATTAGAATATACAAATATGAAGAATATTTTATTGGTAAATATTTTCTAATTGGGAGAAATTTATATTCACCTATTATATGATTATTTTCTTACTTTATTCCCTTTTCTCAAAATACATATTTAAAGTGCAAATTTAAAGATATTAACTTTTCAGTTTATACCTCCCTTTCACATGAGCTTGGGTCATATAGTACAAAATAATTCATTTGTGTTAATAGGTCAAATAACTGTTTTCCATAAACAAAAAGTCAGCCAAGAGAATTGTTTGACTGTATAATTGTTTACCTAAAATGGCATATTTTGTTGGCACTGATTTCAAAAGTCCTTCATGCTTTTAAAAATTATTTGTATTATTTATTTTCAAGACATTTCAATGTTACATTTATTTATGTAAAAATAATAGTTCATTAGGTACCAGCTATCTACTCAATACCAAATACTGTGCACACATGATTCTGTTACATTTAATAACTTATTTATGAGATGAGCATTGTTATTCCTATGTCAATCAGAAAACCCAGTATTGGGTCACTAGGTAAGGTGCCGAAAATTAGCAGTTAGTAAGGAGCCAGAATTTGAATTCCAACACATTTGAAGAGTACTGGTTTGCACTCTCATAGTTGATCATAGAAACATTGATACATTTCTGTTAATAGGACTTTTTAAGACTATACAGATAAAAAATCTATTATATAATTTTCTCAAAGCGATAATGTGTATTAAAAAGTTAAAATAATATTTTAAAATTTTAAGATTGTATTCATTTTATCCATCAACTAAACTAACATTTCTTTTACAGAACACATATATTTAGTCACTTAGCAGTGCCATGAGAAGAAAAAAATTAACAAGACAAGAACACTGGTAATTACTTACAAGGAATGCTATTTCATTGTCATATTGTTGTTATAGAAAATCTTTAATTTAAAAGCTGTCTGAAATATTTTGTCAAAGATATCTGTGAATATATAATTAAGATATTTAAAGAATAAAATAACAGTAAAAATGTAGGGTTG
The DNA here is from genome assembly GCF_000951045.1 of Mandrillus leucophaeus. NCBI lineage: Eukaryota > Metazoa > Chordata > Mammalia > Primates > Cercopithecidae > Mandrillus > Mandrillus leucophaeus. The sequence goes on along the minus strand of NW_012102465.1, from coordinate 3,977,285 downwards.
TATTTTTTTGTAATAGCAAGTATTCATTTCCTTCCTCATCTGCAAAACTTCACATTTTAAAACTTTCACTTTTACAGTATTTCCAGATTATAAGCTTTTGTGATATAATTTTTTTAGCTGAGTAATTTTAACACCACTTTTACTTTAAGAATAAGTGGTTTTACAAGTGGAGAGAAGTCTCAATAATTAATATTCAGAATTAATTGTATTACCTTTTTCCCATGTATATTTTACCTTTGCTGCAGAGATACAGGAAGAGCAGAAGCATAAATATTTAAAATCATTAAAATTTTAAAGTTAAAAATTTGAACAGTAAAGTTAACACGACTATTTACATCACCTTCCTATTTTGGATTAAGAAACGTTTTGAAAGAACTTACTTGAAAACTGAATTGCAAATCCAGATTTGCTAATATAAAAATCCGTGTCAAACTGGATGGTTACTATGTTGAGGGTGCTATGAATTCCTTCAGGAATAAGAGATCCACTAATTTCCTTTAAAAGCATCTCATTTTCTGGTGGACCATCCCAGACTCGGAGTATATCATGTGATGCTTCCGTATCAAAAGCAAGAAACTGCAAGCTGTGGGAGAACCATATTTCTCTGTTTACTTTAAACAAGGATTCAATTTTAAATAAAAAATAGAGCAAATGTGCATTGTGCCTTTTATTAGATATTCTTTTTTGCTATGTGATAAAAATGAATTATGTAAACAGCATATATTCTTAATATATTTTTCTTGAGAAGTATACTTTGTTTCTTTAAAATATTATTAAATACACCATTACATCACCTTTGCAAATTGTAGAAACTTCAGGCGTACATTCTTTCTTGTGTTCATGAATTTAACCAGGGCAACAGCAGGGGACATTTATAGACAATCTTCTACATGTTAGGCACTGTGCAAAATGCATTACATATATTTTGTTTAATTGTTATAATGACCCAATGAAGTAGGAATAATTTTTATCTCGATTTTACAAATATGGCAAATAGAGTTTAGATAAATGAAATAATTGCCCAAAGAGTGGCATAATCACAAATTGAACTCAAGTTATCTGATTCTACAGTGCACACTTTTATCACAGTTCCATGTTAAATCTATTGTGTTTTATGTTTAATCTAGACAAAATTAGAATCGGGTACTTTTTGTGCTTGGTGCAAAATTTAGAAATCTAATTATATCAACATGCTCAACTCTACATACAATACATTTATGTTTGATACATGAATCATTACAGCTTTAAATTTGGGCTGCAATTTAATATCAAGCAATGTTTAATTTTTAGAAACTGCAGAATTCTCTTGAATTTATTACTTTCAAGTTTAATAATTCTAATATTTATATAAAGAAAGGCATGACTTAGACTAAAGAAAAATAAACTGAGGATGATACAGTGTAGTATGTTTTGAGTTTGCACATTGCCTTGCAAAAGTAATGTACCAACTCATCCATCAATGCATAGGAGTGTACCCACCTAGAAGCTTGTCTGAAGTTCCATTTTATATAAATAGAATTTATATTACTACTTTATGTAAGTGTAATTCTCAAGTTTTAAAGTTATTGTTTGTTATTGAAAACACACTAAGTAGCTCATATGTCAAGGATGATTCTAGCCAAAGCTGCATAGCAAGGCTGGGACTGAGAGCCTGTGATAGCTATGAAAGTCAGACTGGTGTTGATTTCAGTTACTTATATCTAAAAGGCAGCAGCAATGTGAAGAACTCTGCAGAAAAGGGAAATCTAACATGATTACAGGGGCAGAGAGCAGGTGTTTCACGAATCTGTTTAGGGACAAGGACAACAGGAAATGGTATTCAGTCCCCTTCTATTCTTATTTCTCCTAATTGTTAATGAGGATGCACTAGGGTAATAATCTGCATAACTCTGTATATCAGTCAAAATGGGCCAGGAGTAGTGGCTCACACCTGTAATCCTAGCACTTTGGGAGGCAGGGGAATTGCTTGAGCTCAACATTCTGAGATCAGCCTGGTCAACATAGTAAGATCTCGTTTCTACAAAATACTTAAAAATTAGCCTAGCCTGGTAGCACATGACTGTACTCCCACCTACTGGGGAGGCTGGGGTGGGAAGATCATTTGAGCTAGGAGGAGAAGGTTGCAGTGAGCTACTGCCTTACAGTCTGGGTAACAGAGAGAGATTCTGCCTCAAGAAAAAAAAAAAAAAAATGAAACAAATGGATATTAATTTTATATAGGGGTTGGTCAGGTACTTCAGATGCCCTAGTAATGTTGAGAAAATGTAATTCATTTACCTGACAATATTTCCAGGATCTACCTCAATCATCCACATGCAACGCAGATTATTGTCATATGGAAAAGGATAGCCAGGAGATAAGATTCTTCCTGATGATTCTCCTTTAAAACGACCTCCACATTCAGCTGATAAAAAATAATAAAAATTTAAGCCACAATTTAATGCCAATCTTTTCAAAACAATTACAAATTTCTCATGAGTGTACAAAAGAATACTAATTTCCTTTCTTTAAAGTATATATTTGTATAAACTTTTAAAGTATTAATTGAAGCAAGAATATATAATGCAATCAAGTAATAATAGAGTCTCAAGTTAGATCACAGAAAAGACAATAAAACAGAAACCTACTTACACAATTTAAAAAAAGACACACTCAAAACCTCTGAGATAGGATTCCAAACATTTTAAGATGTGTTGTTAAATAACGATAATTTTAAAAGGGAAACAGATGGCAAGTCGCTCACTGCTAGCGAATTGCAGGCTGAATAATTCATCATCTTTCTACCCCACCTTTGAGAAAAACTAATCTTTACTGCAGTCCCTCAGGCCTTCTAAATTTCATTGTCCTTTTATTTCCCCTTTAAATCATTTTAAACCCTTTCCCTTTTACTTTACTCTCCCAAAAGTCAAAGTGACATTTTTTATTAGATTCCTCACTTTAGTAAAATCTAGTTAGGTTTTGATTTAATATGATCTCTAATTTTTATAAAAATTATGAAACTAAGAATGTAAGTATTATCATGCAATATAATTAAAATTTTATATTTTAGGGGATTCCTTCTCCATTTTAATACTATTTAATACTATTGTGATAACTAGAGTGATTTTACATCAGTGAACAACCTAGAAAGAGTCTCTGTACTAACAAAGAGAACTAAGTATTTTGGTTAGCATATTGCTCTACATCTTTAAACCCTAGAAAAAAGGAAAACACTGTGGAATGCTTTATACATTTGAATCTTTGGTGATACTTCTTGTTATTAGGCACTTGTGTATGAGAAACCTCCCCTTATGGCCTTCCCAGCTCTGTTTGTCAGAGTTTTTAACACAAGTTACTCCATTTTGATTCTGACAACTTTCCTATTATCTTAGATTAAATAACTGAATTAAACTTTTCAGTTTTGGTAATAATTATTATTAATATTATTATACCAAAGAAGGTCAAAGCAGGAAAATTTTAGCATTTGAAAGAGACCTAATAACACTAGAATCTAATGGCTCAAATTTGTAGGCTGCATATATGTTAACTTGTTTCAAAAATTTTAGATACTATATTGCACCACACTGTGATGGATAGTTTTATGTGTCAACTTGACTGGGCTATTAGCGCCAGTTACTTAATTAAATACTTATCTAGGTATGAAGCTATTTTATAGATATGGATAACATCTACACTCAGTTGACTTGTAGGCCTCATTCAATAAATTTGAAGACCTTAAGAGCACAATTAAGTTTCCTGGCGGGGGGGAAAAAAGAAATTCTTTCTCAAAGTTTCAGCAACTCTGGCCTCAGTTTCTAAGCTATTAACTTGCCCTATGGATTTTGGACTTATCAACCCCCATCATTGCATGATTCAGTTCCTTAAATTAAATAAAGCTCTATAGATAGATAGGTGGATAGGGAAGATGGAGAGAGAGAAAAAAAGAGAGAGACAGAGACAGAGAGAAAGAGAGATATCCTATTGGTGCTGTTTTTCTGGAGAACCCTGACTGATATACCCATGGAGGGCTAAGGGAATATTATCTTTTATTGCAACATTAATTTAATCTAACTCATAATAACACCCTCGGGAGATTTTTAAATTAAAAAGATATTAGTATTTAAGATGTTATCACCATTTATGGTTTTTCATTTTTTTTCTAACAAAAATCCTGTTGGACAATCTGTAAACATAATTGTATTAATTCACTTTTCATCATTTATTTATGATTTATCACTATTTGGGACATACATTTAATTTAAGAACAGAGTTGATACTTGTTCTTCTAGATTAATTTATAGTCAATTGTAGTATTTTGTACTATATTGCATCCTGAACTTAAATATAGCTGTTTCCCCCCAAATTTCTTTGTTGTAAAATATTGCTTGGCATTTTGACCTCAAAAGAGCCAGTGTCATATGCTGTAGTACTGGAGTTCATATTCTGAGTAAAACTTATGTTTGCAGAATAAAATGAAATACAGTGTTTAAAGAAGAGATACAGGTTAAATCCTTCCAGCTACGGTGCATCAAAAACTAATTTTTGTTTGATCAACGAATAAGCTTCAGAAACATAATTACCTACAAATAATCCAAATAATTAAGAAAAGTTTCCTTATTTGACTGAGGCTAAGACATAGCTGTAGTAGATATTTAAGGTTAATGAGCACAGAATATTATAACCATAGGCCAAGTGTTAAAGCTATTAATCACTGCCAGTAGAGAACACCATCTAAAATAGAATTTCATCTTCGGTTATCATCAAATTATTCAGTATCACTCAACATATGTCCAACTGTTTATAGCTGCTAAATTTATTTGATCATCTATCATTAGAATTTTATTTAAAAAGATAGATTACCCTACCCATGAAATCTTGCACAATATCAAGTCAAAATGTTTTGATTTTGAGTATTCGTAAACATAAAATGCATTGATTTGTTGCAAACATAATTAAAACCTTCTGGTCTCAGACTAAATGTCCTTCCATTTGTATAAAATCTTTCCAAAAAGTAGAGAATGTCTTCAACTTGATTCAACACATGTAAAAATATATATATATACATTTAATGTATTTGTTTGTGGTTTTAATTTTAAAAATAGCATGGCCAGTCAATATTTATATGTTTATGGTATTGTGCTATTAAACTCTTAATGCTTTTCTGAACATATTTCATAATCACATCAGAGAGAATTAATCAGTAGTACATTTTTCTCATAACCAGTGACAATGGGCTGATTATTGATCATATTCCAGGTTTTGGCAATTTAATTTGATTATTATTTTAGGTATCGCCCTCACAATCTGTCCAAAATTCAGATACCCTCTGAAAGAAAGAACTGTGATTGCATTTTAGTTAAATAAAAACACGTTTGTTTTCTGCATGACTCAATGTTTTAACAAACCAACAGAGGTCTCATAGCATCAAAAGCACTACACAATTAGTTACAAGGCCTATAATAACTAGAATTTCGTATTTTCTATTTGTATTCTAGCAAGTTTTACGGCAATTCCTATGTTGACCATATCAAAAAAAAATGATAGAAATATTCTACTTTTGTCAAAAGGTTCAGGTCTTAAAAGGTAAGTCAAATTGCACATTAAATATGTGCGGTTTTTTGTATATCAATTATACCTCAATACAACTGCTAAAAATAAAAGATTTGAGTCAATTTTATCCATGTAGGCATGACACAGAATGGATTTCTGCCTCTATAAATGCCATCAAAAAAGAAAAGCTGAAGAATCACTGCATATTTGTTCCCTGCTGGAGAGTTAGTGTTTTGCTACAAAGTTGTTTTCCTTTGTTGTCCTAGTATTCCAATCTCACACCTATTTGGTCTTTGGAGCAGAAAAGAAAAAAGAGAAAAAGAGAGGTCTCTATCCACACCTGTCAATATTTGTCTATCTACCTTCCTGCCTACCCATCTATGCATTAACTAATCTGCAAGATGGTAGGAATGAAACGGTATCCCAGCTATGTAAAGAAGACAAAAAATGATCGTTCTTTAGCTTCATAAAGGCAATATATCTTACGTTACTCTCACATTCCTTTTCCTATTGAAATTGGTTGTTATGCTGTACATGCATGAGAAAAGAGAATAGGTCACTGTTTTCTCTAATCCACCTTGATTCCACAATGTGTAATACTTTTGTAAATTAAAAATCTGGCCAATGCAATTCAATAAATGTGAGTGATTAAAATTCTTAACATTTTAGTAATGAGTTCAATTTTACGTCAAGGTAGCAGAAATAAAATGACTTCGAAGAGACCATATTGTCCCCCACAAACTATAAGATTATGGGAGGAATAATGAATAAAGTTATGAAAAGTATCTTTTCATTTTCCATTAATTTTCTTTTGACAAATTGAAGCTATGAGTTCATTAATTTCCTGATATAAAGTGTTAGTTGTAGGAGAACAGAGAGAATTTCTTAAAAATGCAAAGAATTTGATAAAGTTTTCACAGAAATATTCAGTGAAAATCTATGAGAGTATCCTACCAATACAGGAAGGCAGAGGATAGTCCCATGCCCTTCTCTCCCCTGTCATGCACTTGAGAAGGCTACTTCCGTGGAGAGTGTAGCCTGGATTGCATCCGTAAATGATGGTGCTACCAGCAAAGTGGCCTTGGTCACTGATCTTGTATCCAAATTGTGGAATGCCAGGATCTTCACAGTGTGAGAGTTCAAAACCTGGGAGAAAAATATAAATTGATTAAAGGCAAAATTTAGGAGGAGAATTTAAATCTATACAAATCATTCCTTTCCTTTATGATTTTTGATGATTACATACTTATTCTTAGTCATATTACCTATCATACAACAACCACACAGACCTTTTTTTTCTTGAAAATTAAAATTTGTTGTGTTTTTGAAGTTTATCAGTGATACCCCATAGTCTATATAATTACATGGCTTGTGGTATTAAGCTTCCTGTCTGTTTCAAGTGATTTAGAATTGACAGTAGATTCTGAGTGATACTGTGATATAAGAAGAAGTGTATATTTGTCCTTTATCCTTGATTCCTAGCACAGAGCTCCTAAAACTCTTGGAATTTCTTGAGTGATAAGGGTGAGAGTACAGTTTTTGCTATTTATAATAAGTCATCCATACCTGAGTTTCTAAAATGAAGTTCTTCCTGGAGGATGGGAGCTGATCGCCAGAGAAACCCACCATATGATTAGAAGGTTGTGTTGGAACTTTTCATAGCCAGGTCATATACATACATCTCCATGGAGGGGAGAAGAACTGAAGGTTGAGTCAATTACTGAGGATCAATGATTTAATCAATTATGCCTATGTAATAAAATATCCGTAACAATCTTAGACAGAGGGGTTCTAAGTGTTTTCAGATTCATGAACACCTCCATGTGCTAGAAGGGTGATATACCCCAAATCCCCACTCCGTGGGGACAGAAGCTCCTGCACTTGGGACACTTCTGGACCTCAGCTATATACCTCTTCCTTTGGTAACTCTCCGTTTGTATCCTTTATAATAAACCAATAAAGGTAAGTAAATGTTTCTCTGAGTTTTGTGAGTATTCTAGCAAATGATCATACTCAAGGAGGAAGTTATGGGAATCCCCAATTTGTAGCTGATCAGTCAGAATTACAAGAGGCCCAGATTTCAGTTAGCATCTGAAGTGTTGACATTCTTGTGGGATTGAGCCCCTAAACTGTGGGGTCTACGCTAACTGCAAGTAGTGTTAGAATTGAATTGAATTACCAGACATCAAGTTGGTTTCAAGGGTTGGCTCTCAGAATAGTACACCCCAAAGTATGCACTTTGGCATGTTGAGTGCTTTGAACGAAAAGAGATTAGAAGACCTCAGAAGCAATGTCTCTCTGACCTTCTGCACTCCTGCCCCTTGCCCCTTTCTCTCTCCCAAAGCTAGTCATACAAGCCAGAATTCTTCTTCTCCAAGGTGAATCATAAAAACTAGAAAACTTCTCCACCAAAGTGAACCACAGAACCTAGAAAGGTCACTTTCTTCCTTCTCTCTTGAAAACCCTTGTTCCATAGGGATCCTCTCCCATACCCTGGAAAGGAAAGCTACATAAAGAGGTCAAGAAGAATTTGAATAAATAGGCTTACTGGGTTTCCCCTTCTCAATCTATTACTGACAGATTATATCTTTTACGACCAGTTACATTTCTATATAGCTGTCCATTCATCACTGAACCACAGCATACAAACAGACAGTTTTACAGGGTTCTTTAGGTCTTTATTTCTAAAGGCTCCCATGTCATAGAAAACCACGATTCAATAAATTTGTTATGCTTTTCTCTTGTTAACTTATCTGTTGTTATAGGAATATCAGCATGACACGTATGAGGGTGACCAAAAGGCATCACAGCTTTCTATCCCTATACCGGAGAGTTGGATAATTGGTTAGTGTGAGGAAAAAACATACATATATGGTGTCAGAAGGGTTGTGAGCAGAGAATTGGGTTTTGCATCACTGATCAAATAACTACTAAGATCATATCATCAAAATTTTAAAATTAAGACAAAATATGTGAAATAATAACTAGCCAAGTAATAAATATGTCAATTGCAAATATAACCAGACTGCTTTAGTTGTATAACCTTAGAAGAAAGTGAATACTCTCATATTTAAAATATACTTTATTGAGCTAATATACTAATCAGCTTGATGAACTCTAAATTTTTACATTCTACTTTCTCCAGAAAAACCATAATTCTTAGAAATTCTCACAGGAAAAAAATAGAAAAAAATAGAGACTTCCCACATGTTGTCATTCTGAAATGTAGAGATAATATTTTTGTGTTTCTACAGGGTTAGGGCTTTCTGAATGAATTTGCTAAAAACTGAGATCCTGGGCTAACAGCAACACTTGAGAAGTTAATTTACAACTGTATGAATAGTGAGAAAACTCCAGAGAAATTTACTTAACTGTGAGGAAGTTTTATGTTTACATTTCAATGAAGAATGAGGCCCAGAAATTTACAGAAATCTCTAGGTTATAAAAGTTGGAGATATGGGAGATTAATATGTCCCTTAGATAGGTACATTTACATTACAAAAGGTTAGAGTAAAAATGCCTGATCCTTTCCATATAGTCTCCAAGGAGCATACTTTTTTCTCCCACCTTCCAGGAGAGGAGAAGGAGAAAGCAGCAGAATAAACTCATTTACTTTTCTTCCTTTGTCTATGAAGTCCTTAGCCACCTCTGTAGATTTTTTCATTAGGTATTTATCATGTTGCCACAGGAGTAAGGACTGGGTAAAAGGAGAGCTGACACAGACATCATCATCATCATTATATTACTTAATAAGGATCTACCTTCATACTGAATATCTCATTTGCATATTCAAGGTAAAATTAATAAAGGTGAATGCTAAAAACCCCAACAGTCACAACACAACATGATTAAGATTCTGAAGGAACTAGAAAAGGACACTTCAAAAGATAAACCAAACCCGGTATGAATAAATCATAATCTAAGCTGCCCTAGCTATATAGTTTCTTCTGTTTTTAATATTTTACAAAATATAAAAATGCAGGGTAAATGATGTCATAAATGCACCAAGGACAATTAGGTGAAAACTTATATCAGTTACAACTTCTGAGATTAGAAAACTTTTAAGAATATTCTAGATAGTTTTATGAATGAGGAAAATCACTTAAGACAAAAATGTGGGAGAAAAAACTTTTTCTTGTGTCCTAAATTATATGGTGATCAAAAAGGGATCTACATCACTTTTATAGACATAGATTCTTGACCAAATTAATCTAGATTTGAATTAGAAAGCAAAAAAGTGTATATTAGCTCACTTGTGTTAAATCACTAATTTGCATCATTGACTTTCTAGATTGTCACAACATAAAGTCACAAGAATTTGTATAGTTCTAAGAACTAAGTTTATCCTATTATTTCTGTGATTTGAGAGAAACATTATCTCTCAGAGAACACTAGGAGTCTTTCCTAGTCTCTGTAAAGGGGTCTTAGTCACTTCCTCCTCTGTTAAATCATAGAATTATTTGTACATTTGAATTCATTTGCAATGATTTGTTTATTTTCCTTGTTTTCATATAGTTGAAATTCTTTCCTTTTTTTCCCCCTCCCTCTCACAGTACCTATCTAGCACAAATCCTGGCACAGGTTAGATGTTCGGTAATGCTCAATAATGTTCATTAGTGAATGTGGATTCTTAGACACAATTATTTCTAGGACACAACTGAAAAATAAAGCAATGCTGATAAGAAACTGGAATTTGAGAGACAATTTTTAAAAACAGTTTCAAGAATTTCCTGAATGTCTCAATTTATGACAGCCGCATCTAGGTGAACATGCAAATCGCTTCAGAGACATAGCCATAAAGAGGTTAGCAGTCATTAACTGAAATCATAACATATATAATCAAATGTAAAGAAAAACTAGTCAACCAGGTCAATCTCTCAAACACAGAAGAAACAGCAGAAGTAGTAACTTTAAAATTTCAGGACATATTACTTTGCATGGATCTGCATACTTAATATTACATTTAAAATGTCTTTGCTTAAAAATTACAAGTTTGCATTTCTTCTAGCAGACATAATATTCAGTTTATCATTCAAGATGCAATGTATTTTGAGTTTTACCGTATATCATTTCTCAAAATAAAAATGGAAATTAAGCTCTGTTTTCAAGGTTTATTGCCAAATTCATCCTTCCTTAAATCTTGAATTTTCTGTAAATGTGGTTGTGAATTGCTGGTGATGAGGTAAAATGAATATATTCTTTGAACATTAAGATAATTTATAATATTTTGCATTATAGCTGAAAATGCACATGGACAATAGTATCTAAGCTACAAAGCACAACATAATTTAGTTCAAATTGGTGGAATTATTGTTGCTTATTCATAAATATGCAGAAATGTCTTATCTTTATGGAAACATTCAGCTGCTAGTCTTTTCATTGAAAAGCTCAAATACTTGAAACTGACAATTAAATAAAGATGTGTATGAAAAATCATATATGTTATAAATATTCACCACTGCTTGTGAAATTTTATACTCTGATGAAATGAAAATTTCTAGAACACAAATGAACTGATAATCCTCATTACCTAGATATTTTTGATTTTCTGAATACCTTAAACTGAGATTTCATTCCTTTCCTGCCACCATGTAGCATATGTCTCCAAAGATATCTAATTTATTTGTAAGTTATTATTTGAAATCTACAAAAAAGGATAACAACAAATTCATCTACTAGCTCTATCAGATTCTATTTTTGTATCATAGTTGTGTCAGATTCATATCAATGTTAATTCAGATTAATATTTTGATTATCATTCATATTAATTCATTTTCACATTATTATTATTACAAAAGAAGTTAAAGATTCTTTTGTATTCTTCCCCAGTCTCTTTCTGTTTTTTCCCCACTGACAGCTAGCAAATATTCTAATTGAGTTTATTATTCTTGCACATATATTTTTATTACATATCTATACATCGATGAGCAACATACAGTGTTTTGCAAATGTTCACACATTTTATAAATAATATAATGGTTTTAAAAATTCTGTGGCTTCATATTTATTGCCCGATACTGCATTTTATCTTTATAATTATATACCCATGCATGCACACGCATGCACGCACACACACGCACACACATTTTATTTATTTTAACTACTCTGTGGTATTCCATTGGTGACATATTCCCAAACTAATTTATTTTGTAGCATTTATAGTCCTTCCAATTTTTTACTACTATGAAAATGCTATACTTTTATGTCTCCTTTTGTACATGTACATGTGTTTTTATAGGGCATGCACCATTTAAAGACCTGAAGTTCATTTTGTCCTCAAGATTCAACCAAAATCTCCCAATCCATCAGTTAGCTTCTGTCTTGGCTTACTAAAAGATACTTAGTAAAATTTTGACCTCAATATAATTTCTTTAAATTTGTTTATGAATAACTATGTGTTCACATAGAGTAATGTCATACCTTACTAGCAAAACACTACCAGTAATACAAATAATTTACATCATTTAAAAATAAAAGTGACATGTGAAAATTCATTTTTAAATGTAATAAAATGTATTTTATGTAACTTAAAAAGACTTTTACTTGCTCTTTTAAAAAAATTCAGTTAAAATATAAATATATATTTTATAAGTTAAATTTCAGAGAATTTAATGGTCAATGAAGATATGTTAGTTTTATGCGTCAATAGTAAAGACTTCCAAATTGCTATATAAAAAAGAAATAGATTGTTAAAAAGGAAATTGGGAAAGTATGTTAGCTAAATACGTTAGAGAAATATGCTTGCCGAAACCATATATGTTAATAAAAGTTGATATAATGCAAGGAGACAAATGAATATGACATTATTCTGCAATAATTTTAATCTCTATAGCATTGTTGGTGAACTAAATTCACAATATTAGGCAGAATAATTTTTGGGAACTATATTTAATATTTGGTGATTAAATTCCATTTTGGCCATAAGTCTTGCAAGAAAACATCCTATTTTAAAATTCTTTATATTTAAATGAAGAGGTATTTAAAGCAGAATGTCAACTTTACCACCTCAAAATTCACAAACAGGAAATACTTCAAGATAACAAACAACAGCTGCGATAATCCTTTGTGATTGAGACATAATAAAGAATATTAAGGGAATAAAGATAAAAATGCTGAAGAACAGTTACACTTTTTTCTCATTAATAGAACTAATAAAAACATATTTGATACACCATGTATTTCTCACTAATCAAACTATTAAAAAATCAAACTTTGAAGCTACAACTATGGAAGAATGCTTTAAGAAGACAATCCCTTCTAGTTTTCAGTTTATGGAAGTTAAGTATTTAAGCAAAAAAGCTTGTGGAAATTATTACTATGCATTTCCGATTGCTTTCAGGAGTTAAGATAAAAGATTCTTTTTTTAAAAAACTGTGGATGCTTTTAGTACTACATATAAAGTTCTTACTAGAAAATATGTTACTGACAGACTGTCCTAAATTTTAATCTGTTAAACATAAACTAGTAAGTAATATTAAATGTGCTAAGTTTGTGTCTTGTACATCATATATTTGTACCACATTCTAGGTTGGTGATGTTCATCTTTGACTGAATATTAAGTTGGTCAAAATCAATCAGCATTTGGCATTTGGCCTAAATCTATAGTTGATGTAATCTAAATATATCCAGAAATTGAATTTTATTAGATATTGCCAAATTACTCTTCTAGGTGACTACCAATTTACATTCCCCAAGTTTATAAGTTTCAATTTCTGCAAATTGTCATAAGTACTTGGTGTTGTACAGCTTTCTAATTTTTATTTTCTCTGCTACGGTGTCATAGCATCTTATTTGGGTTTCCATTTTCATTTCTTTTTTCTTTTCATGTCCGACGGGCAATGTGCAGATATTGTAACAAGGTTTGAGGAAGGCACATCTCACACAAGTGTGAAAACCTAATCATCACACTTATAAACTAAAAAAAAACAATTTTTCATTTCTTAATACCTATCAAGTTAAGCATTTTTTATTCTGCTGAACTTCCCTCTGCTGTGAAATTTGTTTTAGTCCATGGTTTTCTTCTAGGCCTTTTTTTTTTTTTTTTCCTTATTGATTTCTGGATTTTTTTTCTAGAGAGTGTATGTTTTCCATTATATAAATACCTCCTTTTCAAATGTTTCACCTTTGTTTACAGTGTCCCTTTCTATTGGGACACTGTAGATTTCCCTTTTTCCTTTCCTTCTTCCTTTCCTTTCTTCTTCCCTTCCTTCTTCCCGTCCTTCTTCCCTTCCTTCTCCCCTCTCCTCCCCTCCCCTCCTCTCTTCTCTCCTTTCCTTTCCTTTCCATTCCGTTCCGTTCCTTTTTTTTCTCCAAGATTTGGTCAGGACAACAGAAGCCACTTATGTACTGTGTGTAGCTAAGATTCAAAACAAGAAATTTGAGGCCTTGATGATTTTGGAAATGTAAAGGGTGTGAAAGTCAGAAGACCACTGCTGGCTTTCAGGAAACTCAGCAGTTCAGGGAAGCTGCTGCCACATACAACCACCTGCCAGCAACACACTCCTGCCTGTAGCTGCTGGTGGAAAATAATGGCTTCTCCATCAATCTCACCTTTCAGCTCTCACAGGTCTGTCTTTAATTGGCAGAATCTAAGCAGAGATATTTGTTGGCAGAAGAATCTGAAAAATGTAGTTGCCAGATTTTTGGTTTCTACACTTCAAGGAGTGCTTAGAAGGTCAGAAATGCTACTCATTATTGATGAATTTTTGCTTGTGTATCTTATTTCAGAAATCTTCTTCTACCTTAAAGACACAGCTTTTCTAGGTCACACTTTTATTTTCTAAACATTTTAAAGTTTTGATATTTACATTTTAGGTCTTCAACTTGTCAGAAATTAATTTTATGTAACGTGTAAATTAGTAGGTCCTTAGATATGTAAGTTTAAATTTACTAAACTTCTATGATGCAAAGGCTATGAAAATGATACTTTTATTATTCTAGTATGAAGAAATTTAATATTGTCTATGTAAATGACAATTAATTAATAAACTTTTCTTTAGTATTTCAGTTAGAATACTTTGGACTATATCATGCAGCATTGATCAATACTTCCCTTATCACCCAATTTATTTTGGTATTTTAAAAATATAAGAAATGTCAAACATATCTGCTAACTGATTTATAGGACATAGAACCACATGGGGTGGCTTTATTGCTCCCTTGCAATTTACTTATTTTTTACTTTCATTTGCATTAGATGAGTTATATAGTAAGAATAAGGGTAGAGTTAATAAGTCATCTGATAATTTTTTATGATTTACATTGCCAACAACAAACCGGTAACTAAATTAAAGAGTAATTTGTTGTATATTCACAAGGCTAGTATGCACGAAAAAGCATCACAAATTAGTTAATGCCCATCTTTAATTTGAATATAAAATTTGAAATGGCCATGCTTCATGTAGATTATTAAATGATTTCAAGCAACAAAACTGGAAGGCTGTGAACAATCAAATATATTTACAGTTTTCTCTTGGGATAATGAACATTTCTCCAGTGGGACTTTTTGTAAATTAAATGTGCAGAAGAGATAACAAGAAAACATCTGAGCCCAGAGTACTGCCTAATGGCTGGGCAACATGCATATTTAGCAGGTCAGCTTTTGATAAGACAATAGTATAGTCCATCAATAAGGTGCAATTTAGCTCTGTAAATAGATGGCTGTTAAAAATACTCAGTTACTTTTTACAAAATAAAAGTAGGATAACTACAAGTAAACAGGGCTAAAAGAATCTGTAATGAAGTAATCTTCAACAAGTAGCATTTAGAGACTTCATGAACAATATGAATGACAGCAGGACTAAGACTTTCCCTAATAGTAAATGTAACGAACATGAAAACATTCAGATTCTCAAGAATAAAATGACAAAAGTTTCTATGGGAAGAATTGCACTAATATTATTTCTCTCTTTTTTTATTTTATTTTTTTTTACATTTACATAGACAGTTTTAAAAATACATTAAATCTATAAAACTTCACATATAAAGAACCAAATCTTGAGTTCAGAGCTAGTATAGCATAGTGGTTAGAAACATGGATTCTAGAGGCAGAGACTCTCAGTTCAGTTTCCATGTCTGTACTTGTTAGCTATGTGACCTTGGCTGAGGAAGATAACTTTGCCATGCTTTTTGTTTCCTCATTTTCTCCCTGGAAATAATAATATTATCTGCCTCTTTGGGATACCTTGCATCTGGTAGGTGGTAGATAAATGGTAGCTGTTATTATTTGTAACTTTTATATTGAACATTATGATAATGACCAAAGTATCTACGTGCCTTTTAAATAAAATCCAAGCCCGTACTATACTCCACCTCACCTCTGATGATATAGGAGTTAAGAAATTATTTAGACAGATAGTGGGGGTATGGGAGTTCTTAGTAAGTTTTTCCTTTTAATGAAAAGCAGCCACCAAGTCATTTTCTTTTCTTTTCTTTTTTTAAAATTATACTTTATGTTCTAGGGTACATGTGCACAACGTGCAGGTTTGTTATATGTGTATACATGTGCCATGTTGGTGTGCTGCACCCATTAACTCATCATTTACATTAGATATATCTCCCAAAGCTATCCCTCCCACCGCCCCCAACCCGACAACAGGCCTGGTGTGTGATGTTCCCCTTCCTGTGTCCAAGTATTCTCATTGTTCAGTTCCCACCTATGAGTGACAACATGCGGTGTTTGGTTTTCTGTCCTTATTATAGTTTGCTCAGAATGATGGTTTCCAGCTGCATCCATGTCCCTACAAAGGACATTAACTCATCCTTTTTCTGGCTGCATAGTATTCCATGGTGTATATGTGCCACATTTTCTTAATCCAATCTGTCATTGATGGACATTTGGGTTGGTTCCAAGTCTTTACTATTGTGAATAGTGCCACAATAAACATACGTGTGCATGTGTCTTTATAGCAGCATGAGTTATAATCCTTTGGGTATATATCGAGTAATGGGATGGCTGGGTCAAATGGTATTTCTAGATCCTTGAGGAATCACCACACTGTCTTCCACAATGGTTGAACTAGTTTACAGCCCCACCAACAGTGCAAAAGTGTTCCTATTTCTCCACATCCTCTCCAGCACCTGTTGTTTCCTGACTTTTTAATGATTGCCATTCTAACCAGTGTGAGATGGTATCTCATTGTGGTTTTGATTTGCATTTCTCCGATGGCTAGTGATGATGAGCATTTTTTCATGTGTCTCTTGGCTGCATAAATGTCTTCTTTTGAGAATTGCCTGTTCATATCCTTTGCCCACTTTTTGATGGGGTTGTTTGTTTTTTGTAAATTTTTTTAAGTTCCTTGTAGATTGGATATTAGCCCTTTGTCAGATGAGTAGATTGCAAATATTTTCTCCCATTCTGTAGGTTGCCTGTTCCCTCTGCTGGTAGTTTCTTTTGCTGTGCAGAAGCTCTTTAGTTTAATCCGATTCCATTTGTCAATTCTGGCTTTTGTTGCCATTGCTTTTGGTGTTTCAGACATGAGTCCTTGTCCATGCCTATGTCCTGAATGGTATTGCCTAGGTTTTCTTCTAGGGTTTTTATGGTTTTAGGTCTAACATTTAAGTCTCCAATACATCTTGAATTAATTTTTGTCATTTTCTTTTCTAACAGAGCAGCTTCTAAAATCAAGCTGCAAACATAGACAAGCAAGTTGGACACTTACATGGTGAATGCTGTCAGCTGTGCCAATAGAAAAAGGCTACTTGGGACTAGGCATCTTCAAAATGGTGGCTCCTTCTTCTCTTCTCTTTGCCAGCCATGCATACAGTAAGGAGAAGGCAACATGGTGCAGGCCAAGCAAAGATTCCATTTGCAAAATAAGATTAGGATGGGGCAGCCAGCTTCTGGTGTGTTATGTAAATATCATACCTGGTTCAACTAATCTTTGGGCCCTATGAAAATCAGACACCACCTCATAAGCCTGTCTATAAAATCTGGTGTACTCTGCTGTAGGCTGGAAGTCCCATTTGGGAACCCCTCTCTCTCACAAGAAAGACAGCTGTTCTCCTTGCTCTTTCTTTTGGCTATTAAACCTCAGCTCCTAAACCCACTTCTTGTGTCCTTGACCTCGATTCCCTTGTCATGAGATGACGAACCCCGGTTATTTGCTACTGCTAGTTTCCAACTTTATCTCTCATTTTGTCTCATTCTCCTTGCTCATTTAGCTACAGCCATAGAACTCAAGCTCAGGCTTCTTTTAGGCCTTTGTACTTGCTACTCCCTCCAACTAGAACCCTTTGCCTCTATGTGGTTATTCTTTCTTATCACTTAGGTATGAACTCAGATAACATCTGCTCTAAGATGTAGTCTGAACAAATTAGCTAAGTGGTCTCATCTGTACTATCTATCCCATTGCCCTGTTTTAAATTACTTCTAAATGTAGTTCTCTTACCTTTTGTTCATAACTTTATGTCTTGTCCCTCTAAAAAGTTACTTTCTTATGGGAAGGAGCTTTCTCTTATTAATTGTTCTCTATATTCTCAATATATAATATTCCACTGGGAAAAGACAAAATGTAAAACTATGACCAGATTAATAATGTCAATAATAAATAAATTAGTGAATTTCAATAGATGAGTAAAAGGGAAGATATGTCAGGTGACCAAGTAGAAATGATGTCTCTACAACTTAGCCTTTAGAGAGTAAAATACACCAGATTTAGAAATCGTTTTTGAAATGTGTGTTGAGAGGTTGGAGGAATCTGGGCAGAATATCCTATTGGGTTTTGCTGAATTCTGTTATAGGATTATCCAGAACAGAGTGATGTTTTAGGAAGGATACTGTATTGTGATCTCAATTTCTGATCTGCTTTCCAACTCTAGAAGGAAGTAATAATGTTCTCTCACCCTACACCCTGTACTCTCTCAGAAGAACAGGTATGCCTTTATTGGTTCCTCCTCACAGGGAAATTAACAAGTAACTTGTGTCAGGTAAAGCACCTAACAATATGTCTCATTTGAATATTCATTTGGGATGAGTTTCAGATTTCTCAAAGGCAAGAGTAAATGACAGTAATTGTTTTGAGAAGAAGGAGGAAGATTGGCCTGACTCAATAAGGGAGTTGGATTCTGGGAAGTTAGAGGGATGAAAGAGCAGTGAAAGCCCCCAGAGGTCAAAAAATATCTAAGTGTATCTCACACGTTTTATATTCAACAGTATAGCTGTCCAAACTTTAATTGTCAGATCAAACTAGAGTTGACTGAGAAATTTATTTATTTGGGAGAAGAATATTTCCCCAAAAAGACTAAATGAGATTTTTCATGACAACTCTAAAGATGAAGACTGAACAGATTTAATTTGCTTTAGAAAAAAGAATGGGGCTGGTGTGGTGGCTCACACCTCTAATCCCAGCATTTTGGGAGGCCAAGACAGGTGGATCATTAGAGGTCAGGAGTTCGAGACCAGCCTGGCCAACATGGTGAAACACTGTCTCTACTAAAATACAAAAAATTAGCCAGGCGTGGTTGTGGGCACCTGTAATCCCAACTACTTAAGAGATTGAGGCAGGAGAATTGCTTGAACCCAGAAGACAGAGGTTCCAGTCTGGGCAACAGAGTAAGAGACCAAAAAAAAAAAAGAAAGAAAAGAAAAAAAGAAAAGCGAATGGGATATTTTCTCCCCCTCTAGTGTGGTATACGATTTTCATACTAGGTATGCATATAATTTATTTGTTGGTGGAAGGAGATTAAAGAAGCTCACAGTCTTCTTAGCATAGTAGAGCTAAAACTATTAATCATGAGTCAGCCATATACTTTTCCTTTATAAACACCCAAGAGTTTCTGGACTTCCATGACACTATTAATCATAGAAGCAGGTATTAGTTCAGTATCTTTAACCTATTTTTTAAAAATACTGATTAAACTAGCTGTACATTGCAGTAAATACTGTAAGTTGTCTTCTCAATATCTCCCTTCTTCCTTGCTAACAACTCTGATTTTGTTCCCAGCTATAATCTAACTATATCCAGCAGTGAATCATGATAGTCTAAAGTTAAACTAATTATTTAGTCTTCCACATACTGAATATTCCAGGCTGCTTTGCTGGAAAGTTAAAGCAGAACCATATGGCCCAGTATTGGATAGAGACATAAGAGGGTATCTTACAGGGATTCCCAGGAAAGATTTTGTATTTCTGATAAAAGGAGTCTATGTGGCTGGCACTACCCATTTTTCCTTTCTTCATGCCTTAAACATGCCCATAATTACAGTAGCCAAATTATGACTATGTTACCACAAACATGAAAATAAAAAGTGAACCCTCTAGACATGCCACAGCAGAAAGACAGGAGCAAAATCCTTGTTGATCTTGTTAAATAGTTGAATCAAGATCTACCTACTTTCTCACTCTTTACTTTTTCTTATATGAACAAAATAAACCCTGATTATTTAGGCCATGGTAAGGTTTTCCATCACTTAAAGCCAAAAGCAACATTTAAGTCACCGTGTGTACCAGGCCACTTGCTATACTTAGCAATTACATAATGAATGGATCAATAAGATAATTGAAATAAAATGCACTTTAAAGGTCTGTTCTAACATACTTTTTTCATTTTATCTCAGTCAAATGCAATCTTATCTACCCAAAACTGAATACAATCAGACAATGGCAAATGTTGCTAACTCAACAAAATAGACAATGGAATAGAAAGTGACTATCATTAAATAGTGCAGGTATCATTTGATAGGATGGCCAAAAAAAGTCTGCTTGTTCCCCCACTAGAAATTGTGAGAAGCATCAAGATATGTGGGATTAATCTGAATTAGATTATTTTCCTTGAATGTTCTTCCTAATCTCTGTGTCTTTCCTCATTCCTTTCTCTTTGTCTGTAATACTCCCCACCATTTCTTTCTGTGAACCACCAACCCGACCGTTAATACGGCCTCCTTTATGAAGTCTTACCTGATCCTCCCTAGAAAAATGTTCTCGCTCCTGTTCCGATTCTCTCAATGTGAGTACTGTGACCTCCTCTGCAATACCTATTATTCTCTCAGTTAGGTATTTCAGAAATGAAATTGGAATCATTGTAAGAGAAATGTACCACAGAATGGACAGGGTTAGAGTTGGCCTTAAGAATAACTGGATATGAGCATTTAAACACGAAATCCTGGTCTTTCCCATTTTCCCTATGTGAACCACTGATGCACATTCTATCATGTTCAGGAATTGAATAATTACTGCTTCCAATAATTTTGTGAATATTTAAAATATGTGGCTTAGTAGAACCATTTTACTATCATGAAAGCATTTTATAAAATTCATATTCAGATGACATCTTAATTTATCAAGAATATGTAAAAAGATGCAATTGAACTAAATGGACTAAAGACGCTATGAAGGAAAATAGCCTATTGAAGAACGATGCACATATGTTTGCAAACAAGTATAACCACAATGCAATGTGATAACTGTTATATTAGTTGCATATATAAACTAGCACAAAAGAAATATTGAAATGTCTGCTAATTCCAGCTGAGAGAATCAGGATAAGCATTCATGAGTAAATATTTGAGGTGGATCTTGAAGTTCAATTGGTATCCAAAGTCAGTAGGACATGCACAAAAAAGAAAATAGCCTGGGCACAGGTACTATGGTTGGAAAACAAATAGTATATACTTGGAGGATGGGAACAAACTACTTTTAAAGCTAGAAAATCTGCGTTTAACTATTTAGATCATTGCAGATATGTAGAAAAGTTGTTGCTATAAAAATAAGAAGTAATACTTAGGAACAAATACACTTAAAAACAGATGTGTCACTGTTTCTAAAGCCCTTCCCAACAGAATACAGCTCAGAACCTAACTGTTGGTTCACAGAATTGTCTACTGATATCCAAAGATACCTTGGAAGTAGGCTATCAACATTTTGGTTACAGATATGATACTGAAATTTTTAGTTTTATTTCTAAGACTGAAAAATATTTACAAATGTAAGTTTTCCCTTTTTAAGAGTGACGGATTTATACTCTCTTCCCACTTCTATAGTTTCCAATCTTCATAAACACACATTTCCTTTAATGGACAATTATTAATTAATTGTTAGTTAAGAAAAGAGGTGTGACTTCAAATATTTGCTAATTAAAATATATATTTTTTAAAATTCTACAGTTCAAACTAAAGACAATAAAGTCAATGATCTTATTCATTCCAGACACCTGAGCACCCCATATAATTTCAAATATAGGTATGTCCTACAATGGCCACTATTTTTTCATCAGTAATCGCAAGCTACATAGATGTCATGTATCAAAACAAAAAAAATCCAGATTTCCTCTTTGAAACCCATAAATATTTTAGACAAGCAGAAATGCAGGCCCGGTACAGTGGCTAACGCCTATAATCCCAGCACTTTGCGAGGCCTAGGCGGGAGGATCACTTGAGGTCAGGAGTTCGATACCAGACTGGCCAACACGGTGAAACACCATCTCTACTAAAAATACAAAAATTAGCCAGGCATGGTGGTGGGCCCCTCTAATCCCATCTACTAGGGAGGCTGAAGCAGGAGAATTGCTGAAACCCGGGAGGGAGAGGTTGCAGTGAGCAGAGATCACGCCATTGCACTCTGGCCTCGGCAACAAGAGTGAAACTCTGTCTTCAAAAAAAGAAAAAAAAAAAAAAAAAAAAAAAAAAAAAGAAGAAAGAAAAGAAAAGAAATGCAAAATGATGCAGAGCAAAAACCATTATGTAAACGTTGTGTCATTCATTTTGAAATTACTTTAAAATCATCAGTGGCCGTGTTAGAAAACAGAGAAAGAGAAAGAGGAAAGCAGATTAAATTAAAAAAAAAAAAGTTTTCCCATCTGAGCAGATCACACCAATTACATTTGAGCAATAGTACTCAATATCATTACTTTTAGTCCATTACATAACAATACTTGTAAACACAATTTGTTTGGACTATTATTTTTCTTTAGGAAGATTCATAAGAAATCACATTCTACACATAGTTATGAGAATTTAAAAATGTGTATTCAGCATTCATTTTGTTAATTTATGTTTAGTTAATGTTAGTGATGTAACAATTTTAACAGGTAGAAAGAAAAGCCCTGAAAGAAATAGATAATGTCTCAGTATTATGCACAAAAATGTTTTCATACAATGAGTCAGTATATTCTCTTGGCTCCTATTTCTTATACCATTAAGATAGACTCTTTACACAAACTATAATTTGATTCAAATTCCCTTTAAGATCCCATACGATTATCTTTGATACTGTAACCTTTTTAACCTCTTAGTTTCTACAATAATTTCCATTCATCTGACTTCTTGAGAAAATGTATAGGAGTCAGTAGATTTTCTCAAGCATTCTAGCAATAAAGATTTTTGAGTATTGCTACTTATTTTGCTATACAACATTAACGAGTGTGCTGACCTTCCAAGAATCAGTATGATCTGATAGATTGTAAATTTATTAAATACATAGGAAGTAACACCTCTTTTATATGCACTTTAACTTATTAGCACAGAATCCTGAACAGAGTAGAAACTCAAGAAATATACTATTTGAATAGAATTTATTTTTCATTGGTGTAATTAGTCTGTTTCTTATATTATGGTACTAGTAAAACACATTCATTTAATTCATATTACAGTTGATGTAACCCACCTACCTCTGGTTCTTAGTGTTTTAACTTCAACTTATTTAAATAGTCAAAATAGCTGACTTTAATATAATGAGTTAATAGATCTGTGAGAAAGAATTTGTTATAAAACAAGTCAACACAAAAGCAGAGCAAACTGAAAGCTTTAGCTACTCTTTAGTGTGAAATGACCTGAAGCCTTTTAGTTATCATTTATAACTGACCAATGATAATCATTGCACTTGATTATCTGCATTTTTGCATTTTTGTAGTATGCATTTTTGTAGTTAAAGATGGGAGTTCAAACATTGGATTTCCATCTGACAAAAGTTTTATTGTATTTCTTAAATATTGGATGAGGAGAATCTTGCTACTTAAAAATAAACTCTGAGTCAAAAATTACTTAACCTCTGTAAAACCAACTGAGTTGTTTCAACTGTAAAATGGCAATAACTAAAATACCTGTAACTTACCAGGCTGTTGTTAGGGTCACACAAAATTATATATGTAGAAAGGAGCTGTAAATTAATCATCAAATATTGGGCATCATTTCAATTTGTGCAATGTAATTATTTAATATACATGCAACACCCCAGTGTTTGACCATTTTACTCTTCTAAAATACTTACTGGTATACACAAGTTGAAAGCCTTCATCTGTCCCTTCAGAATCGGAATTAAATTCTAGCCAGAGCTGATTTGAAGTACTACTAAGTGTCAGTCCACGCATAGATGCACCAGTAAAGGCACCTAGTAGATGAGTTGTTTTATCTTTTCCATCGTAAATCTGTAAAATATATTTATAATTTAAATGTAAATGTGTCAATAATAATTCAGAGCATGTATTTACATGTATGAAAAAGAGAAAAGTGTACTTTTTCTAAATCAGATCAGTACATTTCCTAAGGATAACTAAATATATTGGTTTCTATGAACACAAGGTTAAGGAAGTTATAATTCACATGTATAATTTTAAAATTCCAAGCTTAGTATACTTTAAGTAAGACTTAAATCAGGTGATATAGCTTCTGTTCTTATTATTTTAAAAATGCTTTTTCTGGGAGACAATTTAAAATTAAGAATACCTACCTAAAGATTGGTTTTGAAAGTTGGTTACTTGGTTAGTTGGCTGTTTCTCTGCAACTTTCTCAAGGAGATCAAACACTTGCTTTTCCAACAACATGATTAATATAAAATATATTTGTGTCTGGTGCAGTTGTAACTTTTCCATGTTCGTTAACTTGTTTCATATTTGACATTTTAAAAAATATTAAGTTAAAGGAGTTCTAAATGCTTTTAGAAACAACTTAATAAAGCAAAAATACACAATAAAGAAATTGATAAGCTCCCACACATCATTCTCATTTTTCTGAAGGTATAACTACTTACTGTACTAATTTGTTTTTCTTTTATTAACGCATTATAGACATCTCTTCAGGTCATTAATACAAATTCTTCTGTTTGAGAGATGTATAGTGACTCCATCATAACTTGCTCTACCATTCCCGTATTAATGAACTCAAGTTTTTGCTACTACAAGTAATGCTGATACAAACACTCTTTTACTTGTAACCTCGTGTTTTTTGGTACTTGTACTTCAGTAAAAAAGTTCTAGAAATACGGGATTCCAGAAATATGGGATATGAAATATGGGACATGTTCATATATTTCTAGATAGTTTTCTAAAAAGTATGTAGTAATTAAATCCAGGGTTTACCAACAATGCATATTACCATTCCTTTTCCTGTAAGGCATGCATTCCCAACATAATCATTATGACCTCCAAGGTGTAAAAATTGGTTCTTGGGAGCAATAATATTTTAGATATTACAATGATTTGTGGTTCCCTAAAGATCAACTCTCCCTGACAGACTTTATTCTATACTATTTTGTTTCACGGAGTTTCATGGGCTTCTTAGGTGAACAATAATAACAAGAAAAAGTGGAGAATACTGCTTGAAATTACTGGTCTGTTAGCTCAGATTGCCTTACTTACTCATGGCCTGGTGCTAGAGTAAAAATTATGTTAGATTCCACATCTAGGGATCTTGCCATAGCATAAGTGTTCCTCCATAACTACATTGATGTCACCTAAGAGATGATTTTTAGGTGGTATACAATGGAATATTTTGTTATTATTATATTAGTCTGTATATTTTTCTTATAATTGATAGTTGGTTTTAATCCAATGATTTATTTAGAATGTTTTAATATGATTTTAAATAAAAACTTGTGTATAATTAACCTTTCTTTCAAAGTATCTTTATTAGAATTTAATGTTAAGGTTATGCCAATTTTTTTTCCAGGGCCCCTAAATGTTCTTTTCTAACCACATTACCCTAAACATTTTCTACAAAGAAATTCTAAGTTTCCACTGATAAGGCCTTTCTTGCACGCTCCATTTGTAATTGATGGAATCTATAGACTTATGTATACCCTCTAGGCTTCTACAGTTTGTTTACTTGTTCTTTACAGCAGAGAGAAAAGGTAGAAATAAGAGAAAGTGAGGAATTGAGAGTCTTAAGTTCAAGGCGACATGGTCATTGAATTCCTAACAGCAAACATTGCTTGGTCTCTCTCTTTTTATAAACACTCTCAAGTTTTTAAAAAATGTACATTTACTCTTGAGAGTATTTGGATACTAGAGGGCTGTATACACAAATTTCCTAATATTATCAGGGAATACCTTGAATCCCTGGAGGAATCTAATTTATCATGCAAATAAGTTTCTGTTTTAGTTAGAATTTCTGTCTTCAACAAAATCAAACCAAATGTTGAGGTTGGTAGCTCAGGAATGCATGATTTTGGTTTGATTACATAACATTTAACTTTTCATTTCTTAAGAATAGTAGTCATTGGGGATAATTCAGAGGTAAGAAAACCTTGCTTGTGGCAAAATATAACTTGCATGTCTGTCAGTTTCAAATGTTCAATATTCTCAGAAGTATGCTTCTGAATACATTTATTTTATGATTCTATATTACATAGTATATAAATTCTGTGTTTAGAGCTGCACATTCACAATCAAATCATTTAAACACTAGATCCAGTGGATCTTATTTGTGGTGATATTATCGAGATATCCCCAATAATATTTTCCTTGTGTTACCCTTAACTTCTCACCAACATATAATTTAATTGTTATGAAAAATATAAACATAAATAAAATATAAACAATTGTTTCTTGGATAAAACTACTTCTCTATTTATGTGTGGATACATTGTAATAACTTTCAGTTTGCCAAAAATAGCCAAATAAAGGGAGAATATAAATAGAGCAAGTAATTAATGTAACTGGGGAAGTAAAAACTGGTTGTTGAAATTTGTTTTTAATTTCTTTAAAAAGTCTTTCCTAATTTTTAAAAAATCTTCAGGAGTAATGAAAAGCAAAAATTAATGATAGATAGTAGAAACATTATACATATAAATTTTTCCTATATGTAACAATGTAAAAAGTAACAAAATAAGTCAACATTTAGTTATTTAGTTCTATGCCTGTGTTAGGTGCTGTAACTAAAATTAAAAAAAAATAAAATAGTAAGACATCATTCTTAACCTAAAAATAAAAAAATATATATAAACACAAAATTCTCTGTATATTCGGTTAGAAGCGTACAGTATACCTTTTTTTTTTTTTTTTTTTAAGACAGGGTCTCTGTCACCCATGCTGGAGTACAATGGTGTGATTTTAGCTCACTGCAGCCTCAACTTCCCCCAGCTCAGGTGACACTCCCACCTCAGCCTCCCAAGTAGCTTGCACTATAGGCACGCCCCACCAAGCATGGCTAATTTTTGTATTTTTTGTAGAGATGGGATTTTGTCATGCTGCCCAGGCTGGTCTTGAACTCCTGGACTAAAACTATCTCTATATCTTGGCCTCCCAAAGTGCTGGGATTATAGGCATGAGCCACTGAACCAGGCAGTACCTATATATATGTTTTTTGGTTTTTTTTTTAAGAAAAACTTTTTATAAGACATTTTTTTAAAAAACAATCATTTAAAGAAAGGGCATGATGAAAGAGCTAGTACTTTCAGGAAATAAAAATTATTTTAGGTTCAGCTGGGTGAATCTAATTCAGCACCAAAATCTGCTAGCTACAATGTATTTAACATTGTTGAGTCAAAAGGCAGAAAACAAATACTGTTGAAGCTCCACTATAATCATCAGAATAAAATGAAACTGGATCATTCAACTATGAAATTTTGGAAGCATGCATAAAATTGCTTAATCAAAATGAAAGGCAAGTGTTAATTAGGAAGCCTTTAAAAAGAGAAGAGTTTTATAGTAATGATCAAGTCAATGCTATTTAACTCATAAATAAAATCCTTCAAATGTAGTTAAATAGATGAAAACATAAAGGCAACAAAGGGACAAAGCAGTATAACCAAAGATAAATTACTTTTAAACTAGTCATGAATACAAGCATACAAATAAGAAAACAAAACGAACAAAATATGCCTTTTGTTCAAAAGTAAATATATAGTACAAAGTGATTAAATTGGGTCTGACTAGAGCAATAGGACTTTTATTTGAGACTGTTACTGCTCATATTTCTATTCTAATTAAAATCAAGATCTTTAAGCTTGTTTTTGTCTATTTAAGTGTAATCTCCTTTTTCTTTAATGTATATTATTATTATTAAATTGACTTAAGGATTAATATCATGAAAGGTATTGATGGCTTTTATTAATGTTAATGAAATTATTTGATGAGAGTCTAATTTGTTAAGATGTTGCAATTGTCTGATTATTTACACCAGAACAAACTAAAACTTAACATTGCCATGTTTTAATTGTCAAACCTGTTTGTAATAAATCTGGTCCTGAAATTAGTTATGGTGTACAGACTCTCCTAAAGCCAGTAGGTTAAACCGTATTATAACAAACTACTTATCAACACCCCAAACTCTTGCTGTTGTTGTGAATGATATATAAATATATAAACAGAAAGCATGTTCTAACTCATTTATCTAATGAATTAGCAAGTGAGGTGTTAACCTGAATCCAAGAGCAGAAAGTAAATATAGAAGTAAAATATGAAGACAGAAATTACACATACATATATGTATAATTATATAAACCTCCAAATTATTCCTGTTCTTGGATCCTAGCATTTTTACTTTTGGTCATTTGTTTTATAGGTTGATTTGGAAATTAAATACATTTTCTAAAAACGTGAATTAGATGTCAAGTGTGCATATAAAATAAAGAACAATTTTTATAATGGTTAATCAAAAAAGGCTCTATTCTAAAACTTTTTATATTCTCTGCAAAGATAATGTAAAATAGAGTAGAGAACTTTTATTTGCATTCAATTATTTAGGTTTCTAAAGTAGTTACATAATGTATTCTCGATTATATGAGCTAGTATGTTTTAGTGAAGGAGAAGGGAAACAATGAAGGACCAGCTTTCCAGGGACAAGCGGTTTTTGGTTGTATAATAGAGCTGAAGTTCCAACTCTACATTAAAGTTCTGCAGCTTATTACAAATCATTTTATTTTCCTGATACTTAATGGAAGAGGATGAAGGGTTTTATGAGGCCTGACATAGCAGTCTATACAAATTGGCACTTTGAGAGTGCTTTTGAGGGGAGAATTAATACAAGATTCCAATGAATAGCAAGCAGAATTGGCAGATATGTGTGCTGGACATATAAGATCACTGGTGTGCTAAAAAATGTTTAACAACCAGCTCTCAAACAAACAACAACAACAAAAAACTGTTAAATGTATATATTTGTATATAAGGCTTTTAAAATAGCATTTATTGCAATAAACAAACTTTTCCTAAGAAGGGTTAGAAAATAAAATTTTAGGCTTTGGGAGGCATACCATCTCTGTCACAGCTACTCAGTCCTGACATTGTGGCACAGGAGCAGCCATAGACAATATGCAAATGAATGGACATGGCTTTCTCCCAATAAAATTTTACTTACAAAAACAAGTGCCAGGCCCAGTTTGGCTCTCACACTGTTGTTTTCCAATCCCTGATTTTAGGGAGGTGTCGAGCAATGTACAAATGGTAATAAAATATACAATATTCATGACTGTACATTTCATATAACTAATTGATTTTTAAAGAATGCTTTTACTGTTTTTGCCAGACTTTTGTGTATGCAATTTATGATTGCAACTGACAAACAAGAGTATTTCCTAAATAAATACTGCTTGATTGTTTTTAATGTTAACAAATAAAAGGAAAGTGAAAAATCAAAAACAAGGTTATGTCAGAACTTCCTGAATTTGTAAATGATATGAGCAACTATTGGTTAATTGAATAATAGTTTTCAAATACTGAAAAAAAAATTCTTCAATATGTAGTGCTATTCATAATGTAATGGCCACAGACACAACCCATTTCCACTTACATCTATATAATAAGCAAACAACAAGTTAAGTCATGTTTTGTAGCATTTGCCAGTTTCCACAGTGTAAATATTCCCATTGGCCAACATCAAGCTATCATTGAATGTGAATGTGATGTCACTGAATGTGCAGTTGGGAAGAGACGTGAAGGGGCACAGTGTGGCATGGTATTTCTACCATAGGGATACAATATACATAAATAACCTCAGAAGCACAGATAATAGTAAAAGTAGTACAATAATTAGGAAATTAAAAAAAATTGTATTTATTGTTCTTGTTTTTAATATAATTTAAGTTAATTTAATTGTGATTTAATTACAATCTAATTGTAATATAACTTAATTTTTGGTACTGGCTATGTTCAACAATCAGCTCTCAAAATTACTGAAAATTTAACAATACACTCTCACAAGTGCTACTCCCAAAGACTCACACATAGATAGGAAAGAAACTTGAAAATAATACATTTTAGAAAATAACAGGTTAATAACCTTATCATATCTCTACAAGAATGTTATTAATCAAGTCCTTTGAGTATCTAATTTTTAATAAAAATGACATCATTCCTCCTAACATTTTCTCTCCCAGTTTCAAAAGCAATTTTGAGTTACTTTATTGACTTTTCTCCATAATCATCCATAGTCTACATTTTGCATAAGAAATAAGTCTTTAGACTACACAATGCTAACCATGGTAAAAAGATTGCCTTGAATTTTGGAATAGAATAAATTCTTTTCCAAAGAATAAAGGAATGCTCTGCTATATTCCTTTATTCTGAACATTGTCCTTAGTTTTTATTTGAAAATAACAACAAACACAGCAACAATGAAAACAGAAAATAGTATTTCTCATTGGTATTCAATTTTCATTCTACCAGGCTGACAATGGGAGCTATTCGATGTTAATTGCATAGAGCCTACATATAATAAACCCCTCTTATAAATGTTAATTGAAAGAATTAATTAGATTACATATTTACAAGTGAGAGTGAGGAAAGAAGTTCAGTATTTCTGCCATATCCTATGTCACTTTGAAAAAAAATAAAATAATCAGACTCCAAACAAACTAGAGAAACATTCCCTATATGAGTTAAGTAGAGAACAAATTAATTAGGTTCTGATTTAGGTTTCTAAGACAGGACCTTGCATCGTATCCTTTTTGGGTGGAAGAATAATAGAATACCAATAATTAGAAAACAGGGAACATGTACCTGGCTTTCTATCTGGAGCCCAGAAAAGTGGGAAACATGCTTGCAGAAAAGAGGTACCAAACAAACAAACAAAAAAAACAGTAGGTATGTGCGGTTGGTGAGGCAACTGAGCCTGAGCCAGTCACGTGGAATTCTGGCGTAACTCAGTCTCATATACAGAGTAATTGAAAAGTGCTTCTTATGAGCAGAACAGAATATACTGCAGAGAGCTGGTAGATGCAAAGAGGTTTTGCAGTTGGGATAACTGGGATCCAGCAGTAGATGCCCAATTGTACTGCTGACTTCAGAACAAGTAGCAAATGAGGGAGCGCAGCAGCTGCTGCCACAGATAATGCCCTAGGACAAAACGCACTTTTCCTTTTTGACAACTTGAAGTCTTGATGCCAAAATATGTGCAGACGTTGAACTGGCAAATACAGAATTGACTGAGTTTATCCTGAATTGACCTAGATTGGTTTTCTCACTGCCCAGCAAAAAGGTTGTTGAAAATAAAAATTAGGTCACTTATACAAAAATCTTTTGCTACATTTCTTGCAAATTTTTTTCCAGACTCTGAAATATATTCCTATTACATGAATATTCACTGAACACTTGCAGGGGCAAGCACTGTGCTGAGTGCTTTCTAAACAATCATTTAATTTAAAAACATTATCTAATTTAGTCATTATAGCAATACTGAATGTAAGTTTTTATTATTATCAGAATGTTTCAGGTGAGGAAGGTGAGATTTAGAAATCTTGAGTAATGTTTTCAATAATTGTATGACTATTAAGTGGTAGGTTTGAGATTTGAACCTAGGTTTACCTAACTCTAAAGCCCATTCTTAATGACAAAATAGGTGTGTAGAAAAATAATCCGGAGCATAATGTGTTTTCAAAGGTTAGAATAAATTTGGGCAACGTTGATTGAGTGGGCATGTTTATCTAATAATATATCACCAAATATAACCCTGAATTTTATAAGCTATATTTGGACAAAACAGCACGGCAATGGGAAAAATATTTAGAAGTAACTATGTTGTATAAAAATATATTCACTTTTCTTAGATTAGAAACAATAACAATTGAACTTAATTAGAAAGGAAATATGTTTCTCTTGCTTTACATAGAAAGTAGCTGAAATTATATAGTAAATTTGTCCTTTCCAGAAGAAAAAAATATTTATTGAGCATTTACTATATGACAAGCATTGTTCCTAGATGCTTGAGTTAAAGTGGAGTTAAATAGTTCCTGCTGTCTTATAGCATGCGTTCTATTGGAGAAGATAAAAATTAAAGGAATGAACTATGAATGCATAATATTTCAGGTTGTAGATCAGTGCTATGAAGAATAGATCAGATTAATACTATGGAAAGAGATGATGGAGGTAAGTTTACCAGTTTATAGGAGGGTCCATTGAAGACTCTGATCATATGACATTTTAGTAGAGACCTGAAGGAAATGAGGGACACAGCCATGTGGTTATCCTGAGGAAGAACATGCAAGCAGAAGACATAGCCTGAGCAAAGGGCTTGGTGTTGGAGCGTGTGATGTGGTTTGAACGTTTGTGACTTCCAAATCTCATGTTAAAATGTGATTCCACTGTTGGAAGTGGGGCCTGGTGGAACGTGATGGCATCATGGGGGCAGAACCCCCATGAACACCATCCCATTGGTAATAAGAGAGTTCTCTCTCAGTTAGTTCATATGAGGTCTGCTGGTTTAAAAGTCTGGAATCTGTTGTCCCTTTGCTCTCTTGCTCCCTTTCTCACCATGTAATACATCAGCTTCTCCCTTCACCTTCTGCCACAATTGTGAGCTTCCTGAGGCCCTCACCAGAAACCCAGCTGATGTTGGTGCCATGTTTGTAGAACCTGCAGAACTGTGAGCCAATTTAATCTCTTTTCCTTATAAATTTTACAGCTTCAGGTATTTATTTATAGCAATGTAAAAAAAAAACAAAAGGCGGGCGGGGGGTGGGGGACTAATACAGCATGCTTGCTATATTTGATAAACTGCAGGGAGGCCATTATGCCTGGAGTGGAGTGAGCTAGAGGAAGAGTGGCAAAAGGAAAGGTCAGGAACATTAAAATTATGCCAAATCATACAGCCCATGGTAAGGGCTTTAGATTTTACTTACAATGAGATGAGAAACATAAAAAGGTTTAGAGCCAAAGCATAACATGAAAAAGGGTCACTTTTGTTGTTGATTTTGAAACAGTCTATAGAGTATGCTACGGTCTCAATATTTGTGTCCCCCCCAAATTCATATGTTCAAATCCTAACACTCAAGGTGATGGTATTAGGAGGTGGGGCCTTTGGAGGCTAACTGTTCATGAGGGCAGAGCTCATAAATGGAATAAGTGCCCTTATAAAAGATATCCCAAAGAGCTTATTCATCCCTTTAGCCATGGAGTTCACAATATGAAAATGACTCTTTGAGGAAGGTGGACATCATCAGACACAATCTGCTAGTGACTTAGTCTTGAACTCACCAGCCTTCAGAACTTCAAAAAATAAATGTGTATCATTTATAAACCACTTAGTCTATGTTATTCTGTTATAATATCTCACATGATCTAAGACGGTGGAAATAGGAGGATCAATTAGAAACAATGTCAGTTACACAAGTAAGAGGTGATAATTTAGACCAAGGTTATTTACGAAGGTGGGAAATGATTAGTTCCAGAACTTTGAAGGAAAGAACCACAGAATTTGCTGAGAGACAATACACAAAGTGTGAAAGAAAAAAGGAAGCAAGAATGAACTCTATTTCATCATTGAGTAATTAGTTTCTATCTACTAAAATAGAGAAAAATGAGGAGAGAGGAGATGTGTGTTTTGAACTGATGAACTTTGAAATTCCCGTTAGTCATTCAAGTGGAAATAGTGAGAGATCATATAGATAGAAACTGGATTTTATCACAGGTCAGAGCAGATTTTGCATTGGTTGTGCTGTTCTGTCAATGTACTTCAAGGCACATATGTTTCAAAGTTTTTTTTAATGTGAACATTAAAGTTTTTTTGTAAACAAAATATAGTTCATATATCTTTTTAGATTCCTTAAAGCTGTAGTGTCAAGTGAAATTCAAACCTACCTGTGGTGTGTCATTAAAGTTTTCCAAAAATAAGTAAGTAGCATATAAGAAAATTGTCGCTTAACCTACTTACTGTTCGTATATGTAAACATTAATAGTTGAAGGCATGTAAATTATAAGAGTTTCCTATACAATCATGGATAGGTTTTATATTTGTTCTATCATCATTATAAAAATACATAATTAGCCAAGGTTGTTCATAGTGAACAGTTGAAAATACCCATTAAGTAAGCACATTGGAAAAAAAAAAGATATATTCCTAAATGATCATTCTGCACCAGTTTTGTTCAATTCAGAATGGATACAGTGAAATTTCCTTTCCAGTTTAAGTAAGAATCACCATAGGAATTTTTATTTCATTTATTTTTATTTTTATTGCCTTTTCGTGGCTAGAAAATGTTCTGTTTGCCTATATAGGATTTTCTCAGATGCTATTAAAATTATTCATCCACCTTTGAAAAATGGCACAAATGAATAAAAAAGTTTTTCAAAAAAAAAAAAAAAGATTTCAATCTGGTATAAAGTTAATGACTCAAAATTATCTAGTAATATTGAGGTCAATTTTTATTATTTAGAGTAACAGTCTGCTACCTTTGAAGCACTACAGTAAAATATTTTGACATATAAATGTTCTTCTTTTTAACACTAGAGCCAAAGAAGGATATAATCATAATTACTACATTGATGGTCATCAGATAATCTGGAGAGCTTTACAAAAATCCAAATTCCCACGTGTAGATGAACTGAATCAGAAAACCTGGGAGGAGTGCCAGTAATTGAAACTTAAAAAAAAAATCTAGAGGAGTCATATGATGGCTTACACTTGGAACTCACTGGTGCAAACTCTACTGGTGTGATTTTAAATAACTAAAGTTCTTTATAGAAAGAAAGGAGAAGGAGAGAAGAAAAAAGACAACAGGTGAGTGAGCAAGTGAGTGCCTTCCTGGACACTGAACTCTCAGAGACAAAAGTTGTACATGAATGTTTGCATGGAAATAGATGTAGATACACACACATATTATTGTTGGTATTGTTATTTTTGTTTTGGTCAGAATCCAACATAGTTATGTCATATAGTAAATGAAACCAGAAAAAAAATCTCTCCTCCTAAACTTGATTCTCATATAAGGATTACAAGAGAGTGTCATTCCAAAAAATGTAATCAATGATACCACATAAAAGAAAAAGCAATGATTTTAAATTCTCTCAGTCAAGGGGCAGCAGGTTTTATAATGGGCTCTTTGTTTTTATTTCTTATTATATCCTAGTCTAAATACAGGAATCTAACTGACTCCACTATGTTCGATATTGTAAAGTACTGGAGATGGGGATTAACTTTCCTGGATTAGTTTTCAATTAGGCAAATAACTTTCCACCCTAAGATGACTTTGCACTCCATAATTTTTGAGAATTAATAATATATCTTTTTGAGGGTTCATCTTTCTGTTTGTATGTAACTAAATGTGTTCATGTCAAAGGGTATCTTTCAGCTAATAGTTGCCCATCGGATTAATGGGAAGAATGAGGTAACATTAAGCATCTTACCTCCTATTCTGGCAGAGAGACCATGAAGGAGACAAATTTGGAATCTAAAAGTTCACCCTAAATTGTATTTATAGAGTGACTTGCTGAAACTGTTTTAAAGTAATAATTCAAAATAAATCTCAGGCAAGTCTTTGAGTAGAAGGATAATTGAATTGGTATGTTTCTATTATAATATTTAGTATATAGTATTTTCAACTTTGGGGAATGTATATTCTTGGAAAATTAAAGAATTCTTAAAAATCGTTGGGGACACAAGTTTTTAAACTTTTTACACATATAAGAGAAATCTGTATTTGAAGAAATCCTTTAAAGGGCCTTAAATTGAGTCTTTTTTTTTTCTGCCTTCTTTCATTGCTCCCTATTATATCCCCTTGTGTTGTCACTTACGACTGAAGGGCCACCCTTCTCAAGGTAGCACATATCAGAAATGTATGTGGCTTTATTCCAAAAAAGTAAGACCTTGGTTAGAAAGCTTTATTTTATTGTTAAAAAGAATCATTTGTGATCCCAAATAAATTCTCCAAAGAATGTCAGTATAGAAAAGAAATGGATGCATTTTAAGCATCACAAAGAAATATTTTAGGGAGATCAGTAATAGGCACAAGTGATAGATGCGAAGAAACATTTCCTGAATTTTAGCTCACCAACACATGTTTATTATTGTTGCTTGTGCAATAGTAGTAGCTAGACTAGCTCACAGATCTTATCTATACATTGATACATTTCCCCACACAATTTGCTTGAAAATAAAAAGCACTGCCTCAGTTCTATATACAAGCAAACTATTAATCTCAATGTTGACTCCAATTGAAAAAACATAATTTATTTTAACAGAAACACCCAAACAATGAACTAGAGGTGGAAGAGTTTTACGTAGTGAGTTTCGTTGCCAGTTGGGGAAAAATGCAGAAAATAGGAATACATATATTGATGCTAAATTAATATTGAAATTGTATACATCTAGATACATTGTGAGAAATTTTCCCCAAAGCCTATTCAAATCTTATAAGTATATAGTGTTATTGTGTTAGTGAGCCATCAATTATCATGAAATAATATTTCTTTTAAAAAAGAAACTAACCAATAACGTTAAAATCGTTAATTAAAAAAAAAAAAAATTCTCCTGCTGCAGCCAATTTGGAATTCCATTTTTTTTTTTTTCAAAATTTGTGAAAACAGAAGTATAATGAATTTTTCACCTGGCTTAAGAAAATCTTAACGATTAGAAAAACAAAGTTATATAATTATTTTTAAAATATTTAAATGTGACTTTTAGAAGTGTTTAATTTTACTCTAATGATAAATATAAATCATATTTATCAAAATATTTATATTGAAAATATAAATCAGCAACTATGAAAATATTTATTTGCCAAAATGTTATCTTTTTAGAAAAGTAGACATTTGATTATTTCAAAATGTTTAAATAATGTTTATACCAATAGTTATTATCAACAAAGTACATTTTTTCTTAATTTATAGACATTGACTTGTTAGGTTTATATATTCATAAAAAGTATCCATAGTCATAAATGCAAAAGATTCTTCATATATTAACAAAAATAAATAAGTTATATTATAGACAATATAATATAAATAGAACTAAATCACTATTATATTTCTTAAAGAAATGACCATCGAATGACCATCAAAAAGCAAGTTGTTTTTTTCCAGAAATAAGATTTTAAAAATTATGATTTATGGGAACAGAGAAAGTAGACAACAAGGTGAATAATGAATTGCTTTACCTTTTAAGTGTTTAAACATTAACAAAAATAAGACAAAGAAACATATTGTATGATGGTCATTTGATGATGTTTTATATATGATACTTATTAGGCAAGATATTTGGCATTAAAGTTTTCTTATTTTGGTATTATTAAAATATTAAAATTCATGTATCATAAAATAAAAAATTACCTTTTATTATAAATAAAAATTGGAAACAAAGCATACTATTTTAATGGAAACAATAATAGAAAATGAGAATTATTATATAATTTGACTGCATAAAAGGCAGAATCAACTTACAGTTAATACTATATATATTCACACATATATAGGCATATATATTTATCTACTGGTGTATATTTAATGGCTAAAAATGATCAAAATACAAGTATGTCTGAGTTCACCTACCTTAAGAACATCTCCTTGTGCTAAATGAAATGTTCTGGCTGAAATATTGATTCCCTTGCCTGCTTGAACCTGAATACTATAAATGCATTCATGGTTGTTTTCATAGTTGAGTGGATAATTTGGAGACAGCAAAATTCCTTCATTATTTGTTGCAGATGCACCACATTCAGCTGCAGGTAAAACAGAATATTGAAGTATAGTTTAATAGATAGCAGTACCATTTTCAAGCAATGTCATGTATGGAAGTGTAATGCATTTTATTTTACCTAAAGTTTAGCAGAAAAATAATATACAGAATGACTTTATGTTGTAAATGATTAATTCCCTCCTCAAATAATATATGGGAGGAAGAGACTACAGCTCATGGAGAGGACAATTGTGTACAAATGAAAATATACAACAGTTGTAGTAATTTTCCCCCTGGATTAAAAGATAGCATAGGAAAGGATGAGAGCACAATTTTAAGAATGTATTTTGCATTTGTAGATTTCTGATAAATTAATACATTTAAATTTATAATTTAGCTCTTTTAAATGAAAGGGACATATATTAATTCTGGTTTTGAATAATTCTAACTTGATCTTTTAAAACATTTGTACCTTTTTAATTAATTTGACCCGTCTTTTTTCTCCTAGTACTCAGTATTCTGCTGATACAAGAATTTTAATAATAAAAAGGGAATCAAACATTACATTATCTTTGAAAACTGATATAATAGCTAAACCCCCCTGGTAATAATAGTTAACCAATAATTGTAACAAATTGGGCATCTTTGGAAATTATACCACCTTTCTCAGTATAGAAAATTAGACTACATGAAGGCATTCTCATAATAGATAAAATGGTTTTGCTAAACCTTCAGGACTAATTTTGCAAAATTTGAGGAACTGTCTAAACATTTAGGAAAATGTGAGAATTTCTCAACAAATTTAGCTCGAATTTAATTTTAATGTATTTCAACATAAAAAGCTTGTGGCAGTATTGAAAAAACAAACAATAAGTCCTTAAAAGTCTTAAATATGTTTCAGAAATTCAATAAACTAAGCTTTCTATCTTAATCTAATAACTTCATGTTACCAAACCACAGGGCAAAAATATTTACATTTTCAAATATTTAACTGAAAAGGAAAAAAAAAAAAAAAAAGCAGATTGTTTTTTTCCAGAAATAAGATTTTAAAAAGAATGATTTATGGGAACAGTCAGAGAAAGTAGACAACAAGGTGAATAATGAATTGCATTACCTTTTAAATGTTTAAACATTAACAAAAATAAGACAAAAGAAACAAAAGCCTATTGAAATAAAAATGATCAAGAAGAAGCAGTCAGTATAATATCAACATTGTGGCCGGGCGCGGTGGCTCACGCCTGTAATCCCAGCACTTTGGGAGGCCGAGGCGGGCGGATCACAAGGTCAGGAGATCGAGACCACGGTGAAACCCCGCCTCTACTAAAAATACAAAAAACTAGCCGGGCGTGGTGGCGGGCGCCCGTAGTCCCAGCTACTTGGGAGGCTGAGGCAGAAGAATGGCAGGAACCCAGGAGGCGGAGCTTGCAGTGAGCCGAGATCGCCCCACTGCACTTCAGCCAGGGGGAGAGAGCGAGACTCCGTCTCCAAAAAAAAAAAAACAACATTGTGTGAAATAATAATAAAAACTAATGGTGTTATACTAACAGACAGTATTACACAATAAAAAGTTCCTCTAAATTCCTTTTAAAGAAAAAAAAAATCAAACTTCCAATACTGATTTAAATTATTTTAATGTTACTTAAACATGTTCAAAAAATAGATATGTCTTTATACTTTTAGCTGCATACAGTTATAATACCAAACCAGTTTACAAATACAGGAACAAAATGACAAAAACAATAAAATAAAAAATAGCAACATGTATCTAATGAGGCATAAGGTTTTGTTTTCCTAACATTAAATCGCCTTTGGCAATGTGGATCATGTAACAGCTGCTCCAGTGTAGGCTTTTGGAGTTTGCTACACCTTTAATTACTCTATGCTGTGTAACAACTTGATTCTCCCTCATATTATGCCTCTGTGAACTGCTGAGAAACTTTCATCTGCATAGTGCAAGAGAATGCCAGGCATCTATCACTTAGTGGAAATCATTTACATTTTATTTCTACTTTATTTCTTTCTACTAGCTTTTTGGAATATAAGTATGTTTGTGGGGGCATGAAGACAAATGTAATCTGGATTACACAGGTGATCTAAAATGCACATATATTTTTGTCAATTAGATTATTTAGAAGGAAATGCTAATTATTTTAAATTATTTTACAGAGTCATGAAGTTTTGAAAATATAAATGGTTTTAGTTCTTGTCTGTAATAAGTTGACACAATATTTTTCAATCGCACATCTAATCTTGCACTTTCTGGTTAAAATATACTGATGATCAGCAAGTCAAAATCCAGAGAATGTCATACAAGGCCATTTACAAAGTGATCCCAGTGTGCCTGTCCAGCTATTACCTAGCCTTCTCTGCCATGGACCTTGCAATTTAGCTACCCTGAGCTACTGCTGGCCCTTGGCCACAGTCTCATACTCTGAGCCTTTGAACTTGCTATTTTCCCGCATATGAACACCACCTGTGGTCCCAAGAGATGTGAATAAAGAAAATTACGGCCCATGAGGAAAATTACTTGATATGGAATTAAACTGTTACCGTTCTTTTCAGTATGGGGTGGCTGTGATGGTAAAGGAAATTGAAAAAAGCAACACCACGTTAAAGTATCACAGATAATTCTCAAGAATAATAGTTGTGGTTCCATGCTTATGAATTCCCAGCAAAAATATTGTAACTTCAAAATTTTCATTATATATAACATGACTAGCACAGCAAGTTTTCATAAAACTTATTTAAACTGAGAAGATAAGTATTGGCGAACTGTGACTGAATATTCTTAAGATATGTTAAAATTGAGAAAAGGAACTAGCAGCAGAACAGCTGACTAG
Source organism: Mandrillus leucophaeus (assembly GCF_000951045.1). Taxonomy (NCBI): domain Eukaryota; kingdom Metazoa; phylum Chordata; class Mammalia; order Primates; family Cercopithecidae; genus Mandrillus; species Mandrillus leucophaeus. The sequence goes on along the minus strand of NW_012102465.1, from coordinate 3,936,882 downwards.
AAGAGAGAAGCATGGTTAGTTGATACAAGGAAGACAAGTGCATATATGAAAATGTCAATTACATGAGAAAGAGGAATTTGAGTAAAGCAAATCGTAAAGATCCAACTGGTAAAGGCAAATTGAAAAAGTTGTCTCTCAGCCATAGTGACATTTATGGAGAGTATACCGCTATCACTGAATAATCACAAATGTGTGACTCAGAAGATTATGTCAATGTTAATGTTTTCAGTCAGGTGCTATAAGGAATAGCATATATAAAATAAAACATGTATGTAAAAAATGTGTTACAATAAAAAATCTACAAGGTCACTGTAATATAAATAACTTATTTACTTGGTTGAGAATGTACTGAAAGATATTTGAAGTCACTAGAGGCGCATGATAGAATGCTCTGATTTGGAAAAAACAAATGAATAGGTTGATTCCATAGATATTTATGAAGTATTTATTATGTACTGGGTGGTGAGGGGAATAGTTGAAGCTCTTATGGGACTTACTTTCCAGTGGAAAAGATGGATGTTTATCATACAATCACTCAAATAAAAATATAGTATGTGAAAGCGTTAACTGAGAGCCCTGACCTGTCCTGAATAGCTAGGAAAGACTCTCTGAAGTACTGCAACTTGAAAATGGATGAGTAAATTAAGGGTGAAGGGAGAAGGCAAGTAGGGGAAAAGAATATTCCAAACAAAAGAAACATATCTAAAAACATTATTGGAGGGGGTGGGAGACGGAGGAGATAATGACAGGTTCTAGGAACTGAAAGACCTGATGTGAAAAAGCTTTCTTTGTGCAAGGTTGATCTAGAAGTAGATCTCTGAGGATGTTTATCTGGTGTGATAGGAGAAGAAATGTTCTTTCTTAGGTGTGTATGAATGGAGAAGTCATTAGGTGTGAGCTGCTTATTCTTGTGACGGGGAAATACTGTTGTCTTTAAGGCTTGGAATGTTGGTTGCAGAATTTGAAGAGCAAAAAAGGAGACTGAATGAGCTACATTTGTAAAACTGTTTGAGATTTTGGGTCAGGAAACCACTGCTTCAGAGTTTAGGGGTTGTAATGTTTTCTGGAGGTGAGGTAAGCACACTTCTTCCTTCATTAACATAAGCCCAGGACATTGTTTCTCTCATGTCTTGGTCTAGAGTGAGTTTTATGTTCTTGATAACTGATGCCACTAACTGATAAAGCCTATGTTTGATAATAAGGATTTCTTACAAAATAATCAGTGTAAAACTAGGTAGTAATGTTTTATCTCTCTAATTTGAACTAGGGGGTGGTATCATCTTTAAATCATAAAAATTAGTAATATGAAAACATTACATAATTTAGCAGTGTTAAGAAAATATTTTTGGAGAATGAGTACTTAGTGTTCTTTGTAGCATATAAATATTTTCTGTGCAATTTCCAGTGTACACATTGTATATGACGACTTTTCTGAAAAGCAAATCTTATTCACATAAAATACCTTTTCATTTAAATGTACAGGTTAAGATATCTATTTGAGTTACCAATATGAAACTCTTTGCTGAATATGAAAATAATATGTTGATAAATGTGACTTTAGTTGGATTGGAGTGGGAAAGATGTGCACTGATATCTGATGATAAGAATCATTGCTACAATGAAGAATTCACTAGAGCAGGGATACCCATTGAATTTCAATATTTTCATACTAACTGAAAAACAGACAAGCCATGCATCATTAATCTCCATTACTGGGAATAAGAACATCTGGTAGCATCTATTGTGTACCTACAATCATATATTTTTAGATAAACTGGTAAAATGCTTTTCAGCAATTTGACTGGAAATCTGAAAAATGTCTAGATGAGTAAAGTTCACAGTTACTTTTTAAAAAATTTGCATTACAATTGAGTCTCTTTATTTTCAAACTGTTTTGTGAAAGCAGGCAAAATATACTTGATTTAGATTGTTCAAAAAACTTGCAATGTTTTTAAACATAAACATATGGTATGCAAGTCAAATAAGGAGTATCATTAAGCAGAAATACATTTTTTCCATATGTTTAATTATTACCAGAAGAAAAATAATGATAATACATGATTTTGCTCATAGAGGATCATATGAGGATCAAATCCAAACCAATCATTTCTTTTTTGCATGTGAATTCAGGTTTTTTTCATTTTTATCAGCTAGTTGAACCCATTATATTCCAAATATAATTTAGATTTTATTTCATTAAGTTAGGACATCATTGATTATAAAAGGCATTGTTATGTGTCTCTAAAAAAGCAAAAATGCTGCCAATACACTATAATAGTCATTGATTGTCGGATACATGCATATTTCACAGATGTTAGTTTTTTTAAAATGGGACATCTAAAAATTGTGAAATATGGTAAAATGTGTTATTAAGTTTTTCTGTTTTTTTTTTTTCTGGAACACTTCTCCTAAGATGCCTTCTCAACTTGGAAGTATTAATAACACTTCGCTCTTCAGAAATTTTTAGTCAAAAATATTTTATATTCTTAAATACGTATTTTAATAATACTTGGATTTTCAGAAGTGGATAGAAATTGTGGGGTAGAAAGATACATTAATTTCCTTATGCCCCTACTGAGAATATGAGAATCCATTAGTATTACTTGCATACAGTCTTATTTTTTCTCTCTTTTGTTCTTTGTAGGCAATAATAGTACTTAACTGGCTTTCTCCTTTTAGCCTCTCTAAATATATGTATGTATCCATGTGCAAACTAGTGCTACTTAAAGTTATTTATAAATTAAGAGTTTAAATATTTTTTTGAAGAATTTCAAAAAAGTTTCATAGTTACTTTTTTCCCTTAAACATTTGTTTTTAATGCATTTTCTATAATCATTTTTTACCGTGTAGAATTATATTTTTGTGTGTGAATTGCAGTCATAATTGAAACGCTTAAATTCAAAACTTTTTAAAATAAATTATATCATTTTCTTAAAAAAAATTGATTATTTCCTATAATCTGACATTGTCTTTTCATCTTTTCTTCTTTCCATGAACAGGTATTGAAGGTCTACCATGCTGAGTTATTTATTAAAAATAATGTTCTTAATAAAAATAACTGTGGATATGCCTGATAGTGTGTTAGGTCTTGGGGATAGGTCATGTGATATGTACTCCAAAAGAGAGGCACACATGGAAACTGGTACATGCACTAACATGTAGTCTCTAGTATGATACAAGTTCGTGTAATAGGCTGAAATGGCAAAAATGAAGAAGTAGTACATTTTAAAGGAGCCGCAAGAGAATTACATTAAGGCAGATTTCATGACTGTGTTATTCTTGATTTGAGTAAGAAATGTGGTTCCAAAGGTAATCAAAATGTATGAAGAAGGGATTCCAGGCAGAGTGAAATACTTGAATGAAAGTATAAATAGGCAAACCAAATTGACATTAGTTAGAAGAACTAGTAATTCATACACCATTCTAAGACATTTGGACTTTATCCTGTAGGCAATGGAGATTCATAGAAGAGTTTTAAAAAGAGAAAAACATGACCAACTTTGAGAAATCCACTAGGGCAGCTCTATGAAGAATGAATTGTAGTCTTGGGTTACTAGAGGGTGAACATCTTAGAGAAGATTATTGTAGTGTTACAGACAGAAGATGAGAGCTCCAACTATGGAGGAAGAGGAGATGCCAAAGTAAAAGTTATAGAACTTGGAGACAAGTTTGGTGTAGGGGCATGAAAGAGAGGGAAAGGTAAAGAAGATAAGCAGTGGCTTTGATTATAATGCTGATGAATGTATTTTTGCACAAGATAAATTTGGTATGCCTGTTGGATGTCAAGTAAAGTACACCAAGCAGCTAGGCATATTTGTACCCATGGGGTTGGTTTTTTAAAGCCACAGACAGAAAGGTTTATCCAGAGAATACACACACACACACACACACACACACACACACACACAAACACACATATTGAGAAGAGAAGCAAACTAAGACAAAGGTACACTCAGCAAGAGAATTTAACAGGTAGACAAAAGGGACATTCAAAGAAGGTGATATTATGGAATAGTAAAGAGAGGACAGTTTTAAGAAAATAATTGCCATCAGTGTTAAATCAGAGTTTAATTAAAATGAAAACTGAGAGTACATTGACTTGGGCAATTAAGAGGTTGAGAAGACAGGAACTATGATATTTTCTGTAAAGGGGTCAGAGGTGATACAGGTTTGAAGGAAGGGTTTTTTTGGTTTTTGATGTTTTTGTCTTTGGTTTTGTTTTGTTTTATGGTTAGTTTTGGAATAAAAATATCTCAGAACGTTTATATTTTAAGCGAAAGGAATAGTACAGAGGTGGAGGGTGACTGGGGTTTTAAAATGCTATCTCTGAGTCAGAATACCCAAAAATCTAATAACTTAAAACTAGGCTAAGAAACCACTTGAAAAAAATCTATGTGATTTTTAAATATAATAACTTAAGACATGGATTTAAATTCCATGTACACTATAATTACTACTATAGAACACCATATATATAATAAAAAATGCTTCAAAAATAACAAATTCTATGGTAGTTTTCAAATAAATGGCTCTTTATTGAAAATTCAATGAAAAAATACGAACATTGTGCTCAAAATAGATTGCTTTGTTTTTATTATTTTTTGAACACTGCATATTGGGCCAAGATTATTATCAATTTATAATGATAAGACCTTTAGAGCGTAGACCTTTGACTATCTCATTTAACTCAACTGGTAAGAATGGTATTGCAATAATTATGCCTATGTCAAAAATATTTCTATATAAATATTCCTTCCTCTTTAAAATAATTTTATACATTTTTGTGATGCAAAGAGAAGGCAATCCTTTATGCAGCAGTATTGTTTTCATGTATTTTAGTCAAATGGTCAAACCAAATTGTAGTGTTGAGTATCCTGAGAGTGAGGAAACATGTCATAATATATCTTATATCCCATGATTCTTATATATTTGTCTAGAGCCGTGAAAATCCAATAAATACTGTTAATTCAATAACAAGGAGGTAGGAATACTAAGAAAAAGAGAGATTCATTATTCTTGGAAGTGTGAGAGGTAGTAATTGCTGAAAACAAAAACAAAATATACTTCCTTTATCTAATAGATTATCTTTTATCTAGTATGGATTTTTTATTAATAGATTTATTTAATTTCTCTGCATACTATGTGCATACCTTATCTCAAGGTGAGATGAGCAATAGCAATAGCCAATAGTAGCTGTTACGTGCTTACTATTCTAAATTCTTTAAATACACTTCTCAATGAAGTAAACTTGTGTTTCAGAAGATAAATTTGAAGATGTGAGTGGTGGAATAAGGTACCCAAGATCACAAAATGGGTGAACATTAAACACAGATGGGTCTGTCTCCAGATCCAAGACACTTAACCCCTACATGATATTTCCACTCAGAGGCAAATAAGATAGAACCATACAATTAAGGAAGTTCACTTTCTCAAGGACTATAGGAATTTCTATAAATCACTATGCTACAAAGCAAAAGGTGCAAGAAAGTAAGAGATAATGTTTACAGGTTTAAGGAGAGAGACATTGCTTCTGATGAAAAAGTCAGAGAATGCTTTATAAAGAAGGTAGCATTTTGGCTGCACTTTGAAGAATGCGTAGAATTTTGATTGGCTGAGAAGAGAAAAGGCAGATTCAGGGGAAAGAAGACAATTCAATTTAAACATATTAATTTTCCTGGTATTGGGGAAAAAGGAAAAAGCAGGAGTAACTGTTAGTTTTACTTAGTTCAATTAATATTTTTATATAGTGTCCCTTCTAATTTCATAACTGCCTTGGCTCCATGGAAATATGCTCTCTGCAATGAGTTAATTAAATACTTAAAATTATACTTAATCTTAAACTATAGGTATTAGGGATGTTAAAAACAGTTTTTCTATTTATAGATTGAGACACAAGTTTCCGTTTAAGCATAATCTTAATAAATTCTCTAGTGGGGCAGGGGAAAAAGAAGCCAACGGGAGCAGACAGTTTCCTGTGCATTTTCTTCTATTACTTTAGAGTGGTCACTGTCTATATAATAATTTTTAATGAAAAGATAAGGAAGCAAATAAGCCAAACATTCTTAAATATTAGGCTGCTTTTTGTATTACTGGCAGACCCCCAATATCTAATTCAATCCAATGTTATAGCAAACAAAATTTTAAAAGATTTTTTTCAGCACATTTAAAGAGAAGTTTATAATACAATCAGTCCTTGAACAAATCAAGGGTTAAGAGATTGACTCTCCACGCTTTGCAAATTTGTCACCTGTAATTCCAGCACTTTGGGAGGCCGAGGAGGGTGGACCGCCTGAGGTCAGGAGTTTGAGATCAACTTGGCCAGCATAGTGAAAACCCATCTCTACTAAAAACACAAAAATGAGCTGGGCATGGTGGCGGGCGCCTGTAATCCCAGCTACTTGGGAGGATGAGGTAGGAGAATCATTTGAACCCAGGAGGCAGAGGTTGCAGCGAGCCAAGATAGCGCCATTGCATTCCAGCCTGGGCAACAAGAGTGAAACTCCGTCTCAAAAAAGAAAAGAAAATTTGTGTCTAACTTTTGACTCTCCCAAAACTTAACTCCTAATAGCCTACTGTTGACCCACAGCATCACTGATAACATGATCAATTAACATATATTTAGTATGTTATATGTATTATATACTATATTCTTACAATAAAGTAAGCTAGAGCAAAAATGTTATCAAGAAAATATATTTATAGTACTGCATTTATTGAAACTGTAAGTTTATGTTATCAGCTTACAGGGTGAATCAAATGTCTGAAATGCTAGGCAATCACAGCTGCAGACATCAATCTATGGTACATATCAAGCAATTTACATTTTTTGCTGGTGAGCTGGGGAGAGAGACAAAGTCTTGCTCTGTCATCTAGGCTGGAATGCAGTGGCACTATCTTTGCTCATGCCTTACCCTCCCCAGTAGCTGGGACTACAGGTGCGTGCCACTATGGCAGGCTAATTTTTGTGTTTTTAGTAATAAAGGACTTTTACCATGTTGGCCAGGTTGGTCTCAAACTCTTGGCCTCAAGTGAAACACCCGCCTCGCCCTCTCAAAGTTTTGGGATTACCGACATGAGCCACTGCACCCAGCCCAATTCACATCTTTCTTGTAATATCGTGACATTTTTCTGCTTCCTGGGAGTACTTCCAGCATTGCTAGTGTCACTTCATATCCATGGCATTATTCAGTTTATGGTATTGCATTAAACAACAACAACAAAAACTTATAACTTACACAAATCACATTTTACTGCACTATGCAGTGTACTGGAGAGAAAAATTGCTCATGTGGAGATGACTGACACCACATGGTACTTTAAGCAAATACTTGCAACACTTGGGCTCACCATAGTAGCATAAAGAAGTGGCTAAGAAATTATTACTGTAATACAGTATGTACCATAGTTAATTTTATGCAGTTGTGATTTTATATGGCATCTTTATATTTATTTACATTCCTTTCCACTGCAAATGGTGCCATGTATGGCTTGTAAGTGTTTGTGTGGGTAAGTTTGGAAAAATGTTAACTTTTTATAATAGATTTGTACACATTTTATGGTAGCTAATGAAAAAATAGACTGATGTCTACCTATATTTTATGCATTCATGGCATATCTGTGTTTTTCTCTCTTTTTTTTTTTAGGTTAGGTTAGGTTTTTTTTTTTTTTTTTTTTTGGTTCATCTGTGAGTTTTTTCAAATTGTCACAAATCTCCAAAAAGTTTTCTAATATATTTATCAGAGAAAAATTGCATATAAGTGGACCTGAATTGTTCAAACTTGTATTGTTCAAGTGTCAACTGTATGATGAATGTGTAAGGAATATATTAGGTAAGTTAAGACATTGGTAGCAAACAAACAAAAATCAAATAAAACCAGGTTAGAAGTTACCTTATGAGAAATAAAATCTTCATTAAGTCACTTAAGCTGAATATTGATTCAGATTTTATTGAATATATAATATTAAATTTTTTTCAAAGTAAGATCATCATGCATTCCCACTTATGCTCTCCAAAACTAACATTATTTAACATTTTTCAAACTAATATGCAAATTTTCAGTTAAATGAACATTTTTTCACTTGGAAGGTAGAAGGGCAAGGGAGATTTTTAGTGCATTACTCATGGTAAATATTCAAAAAGCCCAGAAGACCTTAAGAACTGTTTGCAGTACAGTTTGAAGCCAGGTAGTGTGATGCCTCCAGCTTTGTTCTTTTTGCTTAGGATGGCATTGGCTATTTGGGCTTTTTATTTTTGCATCAATATGAATTTTTACAGTAGTTTTTTTTTTTTCTAATTGTGTGAAAAATGTCATTGATAGTTTGATAGGAATAGCTACAGTTCAAAATAAATAAAACAGCATGGTACTGATATAAAAATAGAAACATAGACCAATGGAGCAGGTTAGAGAACCCAAAAGAGAAGGCATATGCTTACAATGATCTGATCTTTGACAAAGCCAACAAAAACAAGCATAAGGGAAAGGATTCCCTATGCAAAAAATAAATAGTGTTGAGATAACTGGCTAGGCATATGGAGAAGATTGAAACTGGACTCTTTCCCCTTTCATCATATAAAAAAAACAACTCGGGATGGATTAAAGCCTTAAATGTAAAACCTAAAACTATAAAAGTTCTGAAAGAAAACCTAAGAAACACCGTTACCTAGCTCCTGGCAAAAGTTCCATAATGAAGATGCCAAAAGCAATAGAAAGAAATACAAACATTAAGAAAGAGAACCTAATTAAACTAAAGAGCTTCTACAAAGCAAAAGAAAGTATTAACTGAGTAAACAGATAACCGACAGAATATGAGAAAATATTCACAAACTATGAATCTGACAAAGGTCTATATCTAGAATCTATAAGAAACTTAAGTTCGCAAGCAAAAACCAGACAGCCTTATTAAAATATGGGCAAAGGTCATGAACAAACATCTCTCAAAAGAAGACTTAAACGTGGCCAATAAGCATATAAAAAAATGTTCAACTTCATGACTCATTAGAGAAATACAAATCAAAACCACAATGAGATATCATCTCACACCAGCCAGAATAGCTATTAATAAAAGTCAAAAAATAATGGATGCTGGTGAGGCTTTAAAGAAAAGGGAATGCTTACACATTGCTGGTGGGAATGTAAGTTAGTTCAATCATTTTGGAAAGCAGTTTGGATATTTCTCAAAGAAGTTAAAATAGAACTATTATTTGACCCAGAAAGCCCATTACTGAGTATTTTCTCGAAGAAATATAAATTGTTCTACCAAAAAGTTACATGCATACGTATGTTTGTTGCAGCACTATTCACAGTAGCAAAGGCATGGAATCAACCTAGATGCTCATCAACAGTGGACTGCACAAAGAAAATGTGATACATATACACTATGGAATACTATATAGTCATAAAAATGAATGAAATCATGTTCTCTGCAACAACATGGAAGGAGCTGGAGACTATTATCTTAAGCAAATTAATGCAGGAACAGAAAGTCAAATACCACATGTTCTCACTTATAAGTGGGAGCTAAACACTGAGTACACATGGAAACAAGGAAGGGAACAATAGACACAAAGTGAAGGGCGGGAGTAAGGCAAGGATTAAAAAAATTACCTATTAGGTACTATGCTCCTTAACTGGGAACGAAATAATCTGTACACCAAACAGCCATGACATGCAATTTACTCATGTAACAAATCTGCACATGTACCCCCTGAACCTAAAATAAAAGTTGGAAAAAATACCTGTTTCAAGGCTCATTTTACAAAAATGTAATCCTAATTAATTTATATTATGCTTAATTGCGGTTAATTTATCACAAAGCATTTCTAGCATAATCTGTCAATCCTGCCCTTCATTCTAATAAGTTTAGGCCTTTAAAGCAGAGATATAGCTCTGTACCTCACACTTAAAGCAGCACTAGCTCATTAGATGCACAGGATGGTGAAACAGGAGCTTCTATCATCATCCTCTGAAGCAGCATCAACTTAAACAAGAATCTACAAACAAAAGTACCTTTGTGGAAATCTGGAAGTCCAGTGAAGAAGTTCCAACAGACTGTGGCATCATAAAATCCAAAAATTGACTTATCAAAGGAAGAATAGCACCAGGTTGCCTATGTCACCTGTACCCCGGGTGGCACAGCTCGATGCTAAGAGAAGCCCCCACAGCCCATGATTTCTTCTACATGGAAAATAAAAGCATAGTGACTGAGTGCCTGACACTTCCAGCATATAGAACACTGCCAAATAGACCCATTTCTTTCTTACTTCACCTAGAATCCAGAAGTGGTTGACATTACTCAGTGTCACTGCTCAGTAATTGGGAGAGGCTGGAAGGAGAGAAGGGAGGCTGTAGAAGCTACTAATAGCTCCACTGACTCCAACAGAGAGGCTACCATGAGATGTATGGGATGCCTTGCCTCCAGAAACCCAGATCATCCAGGCAGATAATCAACAAAGAAACACTGTACTTGAACTACCCTATAGACCAATGAACCTAACAGATAGAGCATTTCATTCACCAGCAGCAGAGTACACATTCTTCTTAAATGAACATGGAATATTCTTCAGGACATATCACATGTTAGGCCACAAAACAAGTCTGAAGAAATTTAAGAAGATTGAAGTTATACCAAGGACCTTTTTCAACTTAATGGTAGAAAACTAGAAGTTGGTAATAGGAGGAAAACTAGAAAATTCATAAATACATGGAAATTAAACAACATGATTGTGAGCAATAAATGGTTAAAAGAAGAAATCAAAAGGAAAATTTAAAAATATCTTCAGGCAAATGAAGGAGGAAACATACAAAACCTTATGGGATGCAGCATTGTCCAAGAGAGAAGTTTTCATTGATAAATGGCTGCATGAAGAAAACAGAAAGATCTCAAATAAACAACCTAACTTTACCCCTCAAGCTACAAAAACAAAAACAAAAAACAAAACAAAAATTGCTAAGCTCAAAGTTACTGAAAGGAAAAAGACAAAGATCAGAGCAGAAATAAATGAAACGGAGACCAGAAAAGCAATAGAAAACATCAACAAACCAAGAGTTGGTTTTTTGAAAAAATAAACTAAATTTGTAAACTTTAGTTACACTAAAGAAAAGACAGCAACCTCAAATAAATAAAATCATAAATGAAAGTGGAGGTATTAAAACTAATAGCACAGACATATAACATAAGAGGCTACCATCACAATTACATGCCAACAAATTGGATAACCTAGAATAAACGAATAAATTCCAAGAAAAACACTACTTACAAAGACTTATAAAGAAATATTAATATAAATAGATTAACGAGTGAGAAATCTGATTCAATAATTAAAAATTGCCCATCAAAGTAAAGCTCAGAAACTAATAATTTCACTGTAGATTTTTATGTAATATTTAAAGAATAATTAATACCAATCTTTCTCAGACTCTTCTAAAGAACTGAAAAGGAGAAAGCACATACAGATTCATTTAAAAGGCCAATATTAACCTGACACCAAAGACAGACAAGATCCTACCAAAAAAATTTACAGGCTAATATCCATGATGAACATAGATTCAAAAATCCTCAAAAATTTTAACAAACCAAATTCAACAGTGCCATGATCAAGTTAGATTTATCCCTGGGATGCAATATATTTCAGTTTACTGTATAGATAATAATAAATGTGATATATTACATTAACAAAATGAATGACAAAATTATCTCAATAGATGCAGAAAAATCACTAGACAAAAGTCGATATCCTTTCATGATAAAAATTTCCAAAAGATGAGGTAATAGAAAGAATGCACCTAAACACAATAAAAGTCATGTATCAGAAGCCCACAGCAGACATCAAACATTGAAAAGTTGAAACCTTGTCAAACAAGATTAGGAACAAGACAAGAATGTCCACTCTCACCAATTCTATTCACTGCAGCACTGAAAGTTCTAGCCAGAGCAACTAGTAAAGAAAAATAAATAAAAACCAACCAAATCATAAAAGAGGAAGCCAATTGTCTTTGCAGATGACATTGTCTTACATATAGAAAACTCTAAATACTCCACCAACAAAACTGGTAGAACTAATAAATTAATGCAGTAAAATTGCAGGACACAACATTAACATATAAAAGTTAGTTGTGTTTCCATATAGTAACAATGAACTATTCAAAAAAGACATTAAGAAAGTAATGTCATGTATAATAGTATAAAAAAGAATAAAATACTTAGGTAGAAATTTAACCAAGGAGGTGAAAGGCATACTGAAAACAGTAAAACAGTAAAAAAAAATTGAAGCTGTGAATAAATTAACATCCTGTGTTCATGGGTAAGAAGACTTAATATTGTAGAAATACCTATATATTCCAAAGCAGTATACAGATTTAATTCAATTCCTATCAAAATTCCAATCGCATTTTACACAGAACTAGAAAATCAAACCAAAATTAATACAGAACCAAATAGCTAAAGCAATCTTGAGCAAGAAGAATGAAGTTGATGGCATCAAACTTCCTGATTTCAAATTATTACAAAACAAAACTAATCAAAACAATACGATACCGGCATACTGGCATGAAAACTATTAAACCCAGGTATATATGATAAATTAATCTTTGGCAAAGGCTCTAAAAATACATGAAAAGATGAATCTCTTCAATAAATGGTGTTAGAAAAGCTAATATTCATATGCAAAAATAGGAAATTGGCTCTTTATCTTATACATACACAAAAATCAACTCCAAATGAATTGAAGACTTAATCATGAGACCTGAAACCTTAGCACTTCTAATAGAAAACAGAAAAAGTGCTCTATAATTGTAATTTCAGAGATGATTTTTTGGATAAAACACAAAAAACACAAACAATAAAAGTAAAGATAAACAGAACTACATCAAACTAAAAAGTTTCTGCCCGGCAAGGGTAACAATCAACAAAATGAAAAGGCAACACATGGTAGCGCATGCCTGTAATCCTAGCTACTCAGGCGGCTGAGGCAGGAGAATCGCTTGAACCTGGGAGGTGGAGGTTGCAGTGAGCCAAGGACGCACCACCGTACTCTAGCCTGGGTGATAGAGCGAGATACCGTCTCAATTAAAAAAAAAAAAAAAAAAAAAGGAAGAAAATATCTGCAAAACACATACCTGACAAAGGGTTAATATACATTATATTCAAGAAACTCATATGGTTTTATTTTTTAAACCCCAAACAACCCCATTAGGTAATGTGCCAAAGGTTTCAGTAGACATGTCTCCAAAGAAGACATACAAATGGTCTACAGGTCTATGGAAAGGTACTCAGCATCACTAATCATCAGAGAAATGCGAATCAAAACCACAATGAGATACCACGTCACATCTGTTAGCATGTCTATTATAATCAAGTAAAAAGATAACAAGTGTTGGCATGGATATGGAGAAAAGGGAACCCTTATACATTGTTGGTGGGAATTTAAGTTGGCACAGCTATATAGAAAATAGTAAGGAGGTTCCTCAGAATATTAAAAATAGAACTACCATGTGATCCAGCAATCTCACTTCACGGTATATAGCCAAAGGACATAAAATCACTGATATCTGCATGTTCATGTTTATTGCAGTAGTATTCACAGTTGCCAAGATATAGAAAGAACCAACCTAACTGTCTATTGATGGATGAATGGGAAAGAAAATGTGATACATATTTGGAATATTATTCAATATGGAATATTATTTAGCCTTTAAAAAGAAGAAAATCCTGACATTTGCAACAACATGGATGAACCTGGAAGACATTATGGAAAGTGAAATAAGATAGACACACAAAGACAAATACTCCATGATCTCCTGTACATGTGGGATCTAACAAAGTCGAACTCACAGAAACAGAGTAGAAGATTAGTTAACAAAGGTGGGGGGTAGGGGAAATGGTGAGATGTTGGCCAAAGGGTACAAATGTACAGTTGTAAGATGATTAATTTCTGGAGACCAGACACACAGCATGGTTACTATAGTTAAAAACATTGTATTATAATCTTAAAATTTGCTGAAGAGAGATCTTAAATATTCTCATCATGAGCACATGATATGAGGGGATAGGTACGTAAAAGAGCTTGATTATTACAATCATTTCACAATGCAGATGTATAATTAAAACATTACGTTGTATATCTTGAATACATGCAAGTTTTTTTTGGTCAATTATACCTCAATAAAGCTAAAATAATAATAAAAAAACACAATGTTAAGGAGCTTCAGCAAAAAGTACAGGAATGTATTGATCTCTTTCGCTCCCTGTCCTTTGGGTCTCAAGTATGATCTCGATTCTCTAATATTTCCCTAGTTCCCACTATCACATTTCAAATGGCAGCGACCAATATGAGACTTCTCCAGCTGTTTGAAATATACATTGTTACTGATTTCACTTTTTATTCTCTTCTTACTGGTAATAAAATAAAATAAGAAAACAATTGTATATGATCTTATTAACCAATAAATAAATGTCCAAAGACCATTTCTACTAGTAATTTTTGAGTTCTGCAGAATTCACGAAACAGGTCTTTTTTCCTAATGCTTCGCAAAATGAAAGAAAACAAATAAACATAAAAAGGCACATGAGGAATGTCTCTGTCTGACTGCCTCCTCATCAGCTGAGCACCATCTTCTGATTTTCATCTCTTAGCTCTTCTCTGGAGGCTGAATGGAGTGGACTTCATGCCCTGGGAGTATACTGAGCCTGCAATTATGGCCTTCTCTTTGGCCAATATATTAAATGTCACTATTTCAATTCAGAGAGAAGCTTCATGCTTTCTTTCTCTGTATCTTCGAGTTGAATTGAAATGCATCATGCAAAGTATTCAATAATTAAATACTATAAAGCAAACAATAACTCTTGGAAAATGTGACATTATACATGAATTTTTAAGATGTAAGAGGATTTACTATGGGCTAAAGCTTTTTTGTATAATAATTATATGAAGAGAAAACAAAATCAGTATGTGAGCAATTCTTCATTATGACAAATTTTAGCTCAAGTGTTTCAAGTTTCATGGAGATGGAGTGACTAAGAAATGCCACTCATAATGCAAGTAACCCTTGACTTTACATCTGTGAATACAAAAATTAGGAGCAAGACTCCCAATCCTAAACCATATCCAGGTCAGAAGGTATATCTGCTTGATGAATATCTTCCCAAAAGCATTTCTTATAGGTATCATGGAGAATATTTACATTCTCTGAAATGTACCAAACTGATTCAAGGAAATAAACAATCTTGGGTTTTACTACTTTAATTTTAATAATGAGTTATTTTCTTCTTTATGTTAATAGCCAAAAGAGACATAAAATGTTCTTTAGAGAAGAGTAGTACAACTTTCAATGGGAACTTAAAATTTCTATAACAAAAATCTAAAAATTTTAAAATAAATCATGAGAAGCATAATAGCTAAGCATTGAAAGTGTTTAGCTGTATGCTTTGCTCCAAAACATGCTCTATAATAGACTATTGACTTTTTAGATGGTTGTGCCATTCAAACTAGATCTGACTCATTAGTACTAGGGTGGCATTTGTTGCTGGCAACAACACATGTTGAGTCATTTTATATTCCCATTACAGATTCTAGCTAATGAAATTAAATTCAGAATGTGCCTTCTTTGTCTACTGGACTGCACGAGTGCATACAAAATACACAATTTGTCAATATAAAACAAAATATATTCAAATTTCACTTATGTGACATGAATCTAAACATCTAAAGTAAAGTATTCTGAATTAAAATATTACATTTTAAACCAGTGATAGAATAATACAAATTCTATTACAAAGCAGTCACTTTGCTATTTGCTGGGAGTAAGAAGAATTAAACAAATAGATTAAATGATAAATTGCATTGTGATGCGCTAAGTGCCATAAAAACAAACATGAACAAGTTTGGTGGGAGTATTGTGAATGCAATAACCAGTTTTGCCTATAGAAATTGAGGAAAGCCCACAGCTAAAGAGAACCAAATCAGGTTTTAAAGGCATAAAACACAACCTGCTAAAACAATTCTATAATGCCTTTGATTTTCCTGATAAAAAAAAATCTCATTTTATTATGGTTCTTATGTTCATTAGACAAATTATCAGCCAGGTATAACAGACACATAAACACCAAATTTTATTTCCACAGACCTAAGGTCTGCATGGATGTAAATAAAAAACTATTCCTTTCATTGGTCTTCACCATAATAGTTTCTTAGGAACCGTTGATGGGGTTGAGATTCTTTGAGGATTCTTCACCATATATTGTAGCTTTACATTCTATGTCTTGTATACTAATGGGGTGGGATTAAGAAATCCAAAGAATTTAGGGAAGAGATTGCAGTATAGGGAAACATGCTAAGAGATTATGCATTATAGGATCAGCTGGAGAATGGCAAGTAGACCCTCTTGAATTCTCCATAGCAACACTAATGGTTCTAAAGTAGATAAGCTGTGATCAGAGTTGGGAAACAGTGTTCTTCAGGGGAAATTTTCTTAAAAAAGGAAAAAAAAATGTGATCCTGCATGTATATTTTTAGACAATCCCAGTTAAAAACATTTCTGAACCCTTTCTTTTCCTTTTTTTGTTTTGTTTTGTTTCAGATGGAGTCTTGCTCTGTTATCCAGGCTAAGTGCAGTGGCTCCATCATACCTCAATTTAACTTTGAACTCTTGGGCTCAAAATTATGGGTGCACACCACCACCAGCGTATATAGCTAATTTTTTTTTTTTTTTTTTTTTTTTTTTTTTTTTTCTGAGAGACAGAGGAGTGTTGCGGGGAGGGGGATGGTTGAGGGGATGGTCTGAGATTCTTTTTTGTCCAGAATCACCTTGAATTTCTGGCTTCAAGCTATTTTCCCATCTTAACCTCCAAAAGGTGCTGGGATTATAGGCAGCAATTACCATGTCCAACCTAAAGTTTAACCTTTAAAGGAAAGCCTATGTGTTATAAAATTACTGAGAAGATCATCACTCTACAGGTGGTTTGATTGTTCTTTTAACAGGCTGTCACCTAAAGGTGTCTTAATTTTTATTATTCCTTTATTGGTGTTTGCCATTCTCTGTTTTTCTCTCACTGCTCCTATTTTCTCCCCTACTGTTATTACTACAATAGAGGCTTTTGTTTTCATTCTGTAGGTCTGCTTGCTTAAATTTCTTTGTAGAAAAAGTGCTCTATAAAGCAAAGATTGAAAGGAAAAATCCTCTTGCAGTAGATTATATATATGGAGTTTTATTTTATATTAATTTAAATCATGCACATTTGAAATACCTTAATAATTAAAATACTAATTCTCACTTTACATAAATACTTTTAATATATGTAAATAACTCAATAAAAATAGTAATCACATAATTTCAAAGATGTGAACCAAATTGGTTGTAAACCATGTTTATTTTGAAATGCCACATGGGCTTATAGCTTCATTTTAACTGGAAATACCCCCCAGCCTTTGGCACACTACACTTTGCAAGAGAAACACTATGGAGTGATTGTAGGTGACATTCTTTCATTCATCTCACAAATATTTATTGAGCATCTACTATGTAACAAACACTGTGCTCTGTGCTAGAGATCCAGCCATTAAAAAAAAAAAAAAAAGAGCAAGAAAGAGAAAAATGATAACTGCTTTTTTCATAATGTATCTATTCTCCTGAGCGAATAAGATAATAAACAAGTATAGAAAAATAAATAGATTAGTCCAGGCATGGTGGCTCAAGCCTGTAATCCCAGCACTTTGGGAGGCCAAGGTTGGAGGATTGCTTGAGGCCTGGAGTTAGAGACCAACCTGCACAACAAAACAAAACTTTGTCTCTAGAATTTTGTTTTTATTTTAAAACATTGGTAGATTAAACAATAAGTCAGATGGTTGTAAGTGCTAAGAAGAATAAGCAAATTAGAAAACGAAGATAAAAAGTATTGAGGGAATATTCATTAAAAGTCACTTTTTAGCAGAGATCTGAAGGAAGTAAATGGGCAACTATGAAGATATTTGGGAAAAAGCATTGCAGGCAGAGGGAATAGCACATACAGGGTGGGAGGATGTGTTTGGCCTATTGGGGGAAATGGCAAGGGGAACACTGCAGCTGGAGTGCCTTAACTGCCATGGTAGCAAACTCACAACTCCATTTCCACTTTTGCTCCCCAGAGTCTATTTGCAACTCAGAGCCTTAATGACATATGTTCTAGGATCACTATATGTTTGTCCCTTTGACAAGCCTTTGCTCAGAATCCTTTAATGACTTTCCATCTCATTCTGAGTAAAACCAAAGTCCTTGTAATGGCCCACAGAACCCTACCTGGTATACTCTTATCTCTCTGCCCTCACCCCATCCTTTTCTCCTCCTTACTCATTCAACTTCAGCTGCACTGTGCTCTGCTCTGCTCTACTCTAATGAAGTTCTGAGCAAAGGACTACCAAAGGTACAGATATGCAGGGGTCCTAGGGTGTATCTATTTAAAGGATTATTCAAGCTCTGAGTTGAGAATAGACTCTGGAGAGGCAAAGGTGCTCACCATTACTTTACTATTATCCTAATTGTTTCCGTAGTTATAATTCACATATTTTGTTATAAAAATACCTTCCAAGCATGAAAGGACTCATAAAATGGTGGTGATGTTAATGTCAGAAAAACAAAAATAAATCTTTGGAATGAAAGTTAGATTGTGGTAAAACACAATGAAAATGACTAACAATCATGATGCGCTTTACTGTTAATTTAGAAGAGAATAATCTATAAAATATTGGGAATAATGCTGAAAATTTTATAAAAGCAGCATTAAAGTAGAAACAACCCCTATTATTCTGTATCTGTGAACTTTAAGAATGTTTTCCCCCACCGCTTTACATTAATTACTATAGGAAATGTAGACATGATTTATGAGCTTGAATCATGATGTCTTCAGGAACATACACTTGCATAAAATGTGACCACACTGTACAACTTCTAAGTTATACAGACTGTTAAAGTTTCAACATTGTTCATGAATGATAAACAAATTGTTGTTTAAAAGTAAATGTTTGAGGCCTTGCTGAACATCATTTGTTAATTCGGCCACAAAGATTCCTGGAGATACAATTAAGAATATAATATTTATACTTTAGACATTTTTACATTTTCCTAGTCAAAATGACATTTAACATTTTAGTTTGCACATGATATATATTCATACTAAAATGGAAAATGTCCCAAATAAAATTCTATATGTATACAAACACATACACACACATACATAATTTTATTTTTTCGAAAAATTTCTTCCATGACAGCTTCAACTCATTTAAATCTCTGTCTTCTCTGAACTTCTCCCAGCCCCCAGAATTTGGTATTAACTTCTTGGTTTATCTCTTATCTAACACTCATATTATAAAACTTCTCAAGTAGTTTAGGCCTGTGAGAAATTCTGTCTTTTCTAGAGTGTTTAAGTTTCAACAAGGTCTCTTTGGAAATCTCATTTCATTTATCATTCTAAGATTCCCAAATCTATATTTCCAAACTAGCTTGCTTAACTTAGCTGCAGATAAATATATATATATATATATATATACACACACACACCTCTCTCTACATATAGAGATATAAAAATATAAACTATATATATATATATAAACCTCTATACACATACACACACACACACACACACACACACACACACACACACACACACACACACATATATATAAATTTCTGAGCAGATGACATTTACTCCATCCACCCAGTCCACAGCCTTCTTCATCCCTGTCTCTTATACACATCTAGATGTGTATAAGAGACAGGCCTTCTTCATCCTCTTTGTTTCCAATCTCAGGGAACAGCAGCCAAATGGCTTGGACTTCCAAAGGCATATTCTACTTCTACTTGGCACTGGACTTTTGCAGTTGCCCTTACCCCTCAAAAGAACGCTTTCTCCCCCATTCACACACATCCCCCTAGTTACCTCAAACTAAATCCTACTCATCCCTTACTCTTAATTAGAAATGATTTTCTCTGGGAAGCCTCCCCTGTTTTTACAGTTTTTATCACACGCTATTAAAATTGCCTTTTAACCTTTTCACATTTTCCTTAGACTATGAGTTATTTGAAATCGGAGCTTATCACTGTCTTGGGGACACTATATCCCAATTGCCTGGCACAGTGCTTGGCCCATGGTGGATACTATTGAGTAAATATTCAGTAAATTTTAATTAATTAAAATAGTGCCTTAGAGTTTTGATCATTACATTGGTTCTATATTCTTTTCAAACTAGGTACAAACTTTAAACTGTATATTCTATAAGACCAGTTGTTATTTTCTAGCCCTAGAAAATATGAGTACAGATGGTTTACTTGTTATGTCTACAATTGTCTCAATATCTAATGGATAAGTTTAGGAAACTAACTCAACAACTCCAATTTTTATGCTAGACCATAAAAACAACTGTACAGTAGTTCAAAAACTTAAACACAGTATCTGAAATTGAATTACCAGCCAGTGTAAAAGGTAGCATTTATGTACTAGACTAGTTTTTAAGAGGTTTTTGAAATATTCAAATATTTTGAAATATTCAAATTCCAATTCTGAAAACAGATCCCTGAGAGGAGAATAGGACATGGGATTTGAACTAAAAAATACAATTCAGTATCTAACTTTGTATAGTTCTTGGTTTAAAATATTTTATTTTAAATGGTTACTTGTAAGTCTGAAAAAGAAATTCTAAAAATAAAAAGCTCTAGATGGAACAGATACACAGAACCTCTCTAACAGAAGTGTTCACTTCATTCTGAAGTGGTTTGTTAGTATGTATATATTTATGTGTTGGGGAAATGGCCCTGGGAGTGGGGGACATTGAAAGTTCCCTTATGACCTAGAAAAAAAATCTTTCAAGATTATTTATCTCCTTTTACTCTGACTCTTAGATCACTAAGCACCTTCTTATTACTGATTTGATATCCCTAATATCCTCATGTCAGAAATTTCATAAGAATAATTACAAATATTCTGATCATTGGAATAAAAGATATGTGCTTTCCAATAAATTAATACACATAATAACCAATTTTATCTGTCATGTGTAAATCCACCAAAAAGCTTTCACAAAGTTGAGTTTTATGTCCTACAAAGTGGTTCTGAATTAGAGGACTTCACCAAGAAAATGCCACCCTTCGTGGATCAGCACAATGACCAACCAAGGTGCCCCTTCATATGACAACTCTCTACACAAAGAACATGGGTTTGGAGTCAAACTGATCTGGCTTCAAAATCCAGTTTTGCCACTTACAAGCAAAGTGACTTTTGGTAAGTTATTTAACCCTCTGCCTCTGTTTCCTTATCAGTGAATTAAATAAAATAATCTTTTACTAGTGAGAATTAGAAATCATAGATTTAAAATGTCTGGAATCAGGCTGGGTATGTACAATTACTTAATAAATTACAACTAATAGTAGAATTAGTAGGAGTAACCATCATAGTAGTAATATTGTCTTTCTCTAATTGCAGCACCATTTTTGTAAATGGTGGCTAAAAGTACTTTTTTTTTTCCAATCAGAATGATAGATTCTAGACTTTTCCAGTCTAGAATCAAGCTGAGCATGTACAATTACTTAATAAATGACAAATAATAGTGAAATTAGTAGTAGTAATCATCATAGTAGTAATATAGTAGTAATATTGTCTTTCTCTAATTGCAACACCACTTGTATATGATGACTAAAAGTACTTTTTTTTTTCCAGTCAGAATGATAGAAACGAAGCATACAAGCACTCCTTGGTAGGTCCAGAATGTAATGTAAATTAAGCTGTATTAAAATGATTAATGGGAATTTTGAAATTAAACAATTGGAAATAGCCCCCTAGAGCCTAGTAGTAAATTGAATTAGCTAATAGTCATTTACATTATATATATACACCTTCAACTCAATTGACAAGCATAGAACAGAAGTAAATTAGACATATATATTTTTGACAATTACAAACTTTCTAAGTTATGTAAAAAATTACTTGACAAATTTCTTTAAAAGCGTGTCATTCATAAAAGTAATTTTAAACTACAATAACATTACATAAATATTTGTGAGATTTTTATGTAGCCATTTGAGAATTGAAAGGTTGTGATTTGAAGAGGCCTGTTTAACGTTTTCTAGAGCAGAGTACTCATGTATAACCTCAAAGGATATTATTCCATACACTACTGATAATTGGATAACCATAATTTTTATCATTTTAACGTTCTCTTGAATTATATATTTTGAGTAATTAAAAAATTGTTTGTTTTGCAATGGCCAATATCCTATAACAATTTTTAAGTCTGTATTTCCTGAACAAATTTTGAGCTAAACTTAGAAAGTAATAAAATCTCCCTCTCCTCCCACTTTTTGCCCTTAGATCATGCAAAATGTAGCATATCAAATTCTACCATAAAATGCATGAACTTGAACTATCAGAATGCATAGTGGATGAGGCTAATTTAGGAGCTTTGAACCATGACAGTACAGCATTTGACAAAAGTTGAACAAATATGGGCTCTTGTTCCCAAGAGTTAACCTAGCGATAGAACCTAAACACATTTTCCGAAATGCCTTTTTAAATGTCCATAGAAGTAGTCATGATATTACTGAACCTGCAAATTTTAATTGAGTTTTTTTTTTTTAATCTTTCCAGATAGTTAAGATAGCACAGTAATTGACACCTAGAAGCATGCAGAAATCTACTTTAGCCCAAAGCAAAAAAGTTCAAATAAATAAATATATGCGGTCATGTTGGACAGCATATAGAATATGCCTACATCATGAAATTTAACCAATCATATAACTACTAGCTGCAATTCTATAATAGGCTGTCACCAAACATGGCTCTTAAAGAAAGACAAAATTATAACCTATATACTATGAACCATATGAAAAAAAGAGTTCTGGTATTCTGGAGCAGTTTTGTGGACATATGTCTGTTGCCCCTTGGGATAGTGGAGCTGCTATAGCCAACATGTAACAAAGGAACAGTGAAAACAGTATACTATATTATAGAAATTCCATCTGTACAAGAAAATATTGATGTGAAATAAGTGTTGGGCATGTTTTCACCGGAAGGCTCCAACAACTTATCTCTGGAATTGAGAAAAGAAAATCCCTTTCTCTGTTATTTAATTTGTAGAAGCAGATATTTCCATGAACAGTGGTCATGAAGTTTCTTTGTGCTACCATTGAAATGGTAATGTCTGGGAACTTCACATTCATTAACTACAGGCATAACTTAATGCAGTAATTAAAAGTGACTCAAGTCAGAATACCTGGGTCCTCATCTAGGCTGTACATATGTGACTTTGGACAAGTTACATAATCTCATTTGCCTTCATCTGTGAAATAAGTATAATTACAGTGCCAAACTTATGGTTGCGTGTGGATTAAATAAGTTAGCATGCAAAATGGATTTGGAACAGAGTCCTATAACTGGTAAGTACTGAAAAATGATATCTATTATTATTTCAGTTTATCTTCATTTATGACATAAGCATTTTTAGTGGTATTTTTATTTTAAAGATAAAGAAATATACATTTAATAACACCAATATATACAGCTTGAAATTTACATATATTGTGATCTTCAAACCACACAGCACACCTACCATGTAAGATAAATAAGCTACGGGCATTTATTGAATGCTTGAATTCAGAATATTATATTAATGAGTTGCGGCATTGTCAAGTAGTCAAGTAGTCCCTCGCCAACAATCCAATGGCTAATGCAACCACAAGGGTCACAAGTGCAGCAAACGGAATGACTCACCACTCTTTCGTGGATTTGGCTGGTAAGGTGACAACACATGAATTCAGACAGTTTATTACACAGACAGGAAACACAAGATCAGTATAATGTCAGTTCCCTGAATTCTTTGTCCCCTGGGATGACACCAAACAGGTCAGACGACAGATGGCATACAAAGAGGTACACAAAGCAATAGTCCTGCCCAATCTCATTGGCAGCTCCAAGCATGTATATTGAAGGGAAGGAAAGGTCACTCTGTCATTGAGAAAATAACTCTGAATTACAGCCAAGCATTTTTAAAGGCTTATACAGAAGCCTGAAAACGTACCTTTAAGAGAGAAAGTATGTAAAGTCTTGTGTTCAAATGAAACTAGGGAGATGAATTGGAAAAGGCCTGGTGGCAACTCCACATTAGGCTACTTGTCTCTCCTTATTCCATAAGGAACCCCAGAGCATTCTCTCAAGAATTGTATCAGACTGCAGATGAGCCTCACTTATGTGACCTACATGGAAATGTGCAAGGTCATCAGGACACTTATTGCACAGTGGAGCTGTTTCTCTATAGACGTGTCTTCCTTGACAAATGTGAGAGTAATGCATGTGCAAAATCTTCACAATAAAATAATATAGATTATGTATAGTTAGGTAAATAATAGATTAATATTAAATGCAAACTTGATCTTCTACGTCTCAACACAAAGAGAAAAGAATATTGATTCATAACTTTTTTCTTATTTGGGCAAAATACTGGCAATCTGTGGTGTAAAACATGCATACTTCTGGCCCAGGCCATTATTAAAATGGAACAGATAAGTGCATGGATTAATGTTTAAAACACAAGTAAAATCTTTGTAATTTGGGGTAGATTATGTGTAATAACCCCTAGGAGAAAACAAATTGCAATAACTAAAAATATTCAGGCTCATTAGTAAATCACATGGCAATTTCAAATCTGTAATTATCTTACTGAAAAAAAAGTCTCCTTTCTTCTGTAGTTTATTCCACACTGATTCTTGAAGGTCAAAAACTAAAAAATTCAGATTATGTTAAGAAAGAAATTCCATGGCCAGTGGACATACAGGTTAACTATCTTTTGTCTGTTATGAGTCAAGTCCTAGTATGTTACCAGTCATTGCCCAGTTGATCTCAACGATTATGATTTTTACCATCTATCTTAATGTACATTGAGAATTACTTTCTATTCCAAGCTTTCAGAATAATACATAATGCACAGAACAGAAGTTGTCTAAGATACTTCTCAATGTATATGTTTTTAACAAGCCATTTACAAGTCTTCACTTTAGACAATTTAGATATAAAGAAAACCTTTACTTTTTCTTTCCTTCAATTCTCATATGTGTAGCTGCCAGTAGGATTGGACAGGACAACTCCTTTATGTACTTCTTTGCGTTCGTGTATTTACATAGAAGCAGAAGAAACTCCTGCCAGAAAAGGTAATGAAACCTGATATCCACCAGAACACAAGACAGAGTTTAAGGCTACTAAAAGAAAATTCTCTGGATTAAGATGAAAAAGAGTCCTCCAGGTTAAAATAAAATCACCTTAAAGATACTTCTTCCTGCATAAAATCATGGTATAGAATAAGATTTAGACTATCAAAGAATGGTTTTTGAGAGTAGACGCCTTTCACATTGTAAAGGAATTAAACAGAAGACTTCCAATTCTTGTAGCTCTTAAGTTATCTCAAATTGATAAATAACAATTAGGAACAGAAATACAAATAGAAAGGGAAAAAGGAATAGAAATATGGTTATTAAGCCATAGTCAAGACAGAAGGCTTATATTTTAAGGGCTGTACTGTTCCTTTGCAAGAAAATAAAGCACAATTTTTTTGTAGGAGGAAACATCCTAAACCAGACTTACTAATGAAGCTTATCTTCATTGCATGCTTTGGATGCCTGGGTTCCTTCCAAGGAACTGTTTCTCATTTCATATTTTTTAAAAATTCTTCTTAGATAGTGGCCCCAGATCATTTGAACTTTAAATACCACAAAACTTAGCTCTGTCTCCGGAAGCAGTTTTTCATTCAGACCATCATGGAGTACAGACACAGACAATGTGGACTGGCAATGAGGAGTAAGGACCATAAAGAAAGTTGAAAATCTAGGCCAGAACAAAGGCATTAACTGAAGTTATTTCTAGCTATAGGCTTTATCAGTATCCTAGAGAGGAGGGCTAATACTGAAACCACTCTCTATTTATGCTTGAATATATTATAAAATATATTCATGATTAAGTTAATGCCTATAATTGCTTCTTTTGGGGCTCAATTCACTTCAAATAATTTTATTATTTACATCTTTATTTTGGTCCAGATAATCTTTTTATTAAAATTATTCATGTGAGTTATGATTTCTGATTCCATCACTTATGAACTGCATGACATTTGACTTAAACTACCTGTGCCTCGGCTTCTGAAACTATACAGCGGACATTTGAATAGTGTCTACCTAGGACTGCTATGAGGATGACATATATGTAAAATCTTAAATCAGTGTTTGGTGTGTTATTAAGTGCTCAACAGCTGATATTATTACTTTCCCTGCTTTCTCTGAAGTTTTCTTAATTAGTGGCTATTCTCCCTCCCATACTCCATTTTCTACTGGGATGGAGGTGGGATAGAATTGCTTATTGCTCATCACTGCTGTTAGGTAGACAATATTTCTTCCTTTATTTTTGGCTCAGGTCACATATTATCATACTGTACCTCTCCTGTTTCAGTCATCTAGTAACTGCCTCGTACCTTGACAGAATTTAAGCTCCTAGTTTATTGTCATTCTTTCAAAATGAAAATTCTGTCCCATTTTTGATGCTTTCAATATATCCTATCCATTCACTCTTCTCGTTTTTAACAACTATTTCATACGTTTTCTCTTCTCTAAGATTCAATGTTTCCTTCTCCATCCTTTCAGCTCATGATCCTGCGTCCTACTTCACAGAGAAAAGGAAAGTGATCGAAAAAGAACTTCCACCATATCATCCCACAGACTTGCATCTGTGACCACCTTCTCTGATTGCCTTCTAATGTGATCCATTATTTGGGCTGATTCACTTGTGTTCCTAAGGCCAGCTACTCAGCTTGCACGTTACTCTTGCCTACTCAAAGGCATCACTCCACTAATTGGATATTCTCTTAAATAATAAATTTATCTTGCTCACTGGATCATTTTAATTAGCATACAAACGTGTTGTATCTTTCTCGTATCTTAACAAAAAATCACTTTCGATCATGTGATTAAACAACATCCATAATAGTGGGACATTATGATATTATATAACACCCATGAGATGTAAAATTATGTTCAAGCATTACCCATGAAGGACTATGGTAAAAACAAACAAACAAACAACAAAAAACGTTCAATCAAGATCTAATCAAGGCTTGAGACTTAACTTACTGATTACATAATAAATAACCAGAGATGGAAGTGGAGTGGGTTTGGGAGCGGGGGTATAGCGACTCAAAATGTTACAACAAGAAAGCAATCAGAAAAATCCAGAATGTGGAATATTCTACATGACAACTGGCCCAATATCTTCAACATGTCAGGTCATAGGGAAAAAAACACTAAAGAATTAGAATAAAAAGAGTACACTTGGATCTTGAGTTAGTTCCTAATTCGGGAAAAACAAAGTAGCTTTGAAAGACATTTGGGGGAAAATTTTTGGAAATTTCAGTAGGAACTGGATGTTAAATGATTCCAAATATAGTAATGGTACTACAATGATGTAGGAAAATGGCCTTATTTTGAAAATAGACATATTAAAATACTTCAGAGTGAAATATCTGATGTCTGTGTTAAAGTATGTCCCAGCTGACAGGTAAAATGAATTCCCCAGGGCTAATTGAGGCACTCAAAGTTAAAACAGAACCAGGAGGTGAAAGAGCAGTGATGTATTTTGTATTCTCAAAGCAACGTTCTGAAAGTGTCACAGTACCTTCCTTTATACAAATAAGCTAAATCAGTTCCTGTTGTCAGGGCCAAGACAGATTGCAGATGGAAATTCACCAATTGATCAGCAACAGACTTCCTGAGGCCAGCCAATAAAAAGAGATACTTGATGTCTTGCTTAAAGGTCATCTAGTCCAGACCCTACGTTTGATTCCCCCTTCCTACTGCATCTTGCATTTTTGGTCTCTATAAAATTTCCTACTCCTTAATCCTTCCTGGGAGCACACTTTAATTTTGCACCAAAGGCTGCATTTCTCCAATTTGAGGATTGCTCTTAGAAAATAAAATCATCTTGCACTTATTCCAAAATTGACCACATAGTTGGAAGTAAAGCACTCCTCAGCAAATGTACAAGAACAGAAATTATAACAAACTATCTTTCAGACCACAGTGCAATCAAACTAGAACTCAAGAATAAGAAACTCAATCAAAACCGCTCAACTACATGGAAACTGAACAACCTGCTCCTGAATGACTACTGGGTACATAACAAAATGAAGGCAGAAATGAAGATGTTCTTTGAAACCAATGAGAACAAAGATACAACATACCAGAATTTCTGGGACACCTTTAAAGCAATGTGTAGAGAGAAATTTATATCACTAAATGCCCACAAGAGAAAGCAGGAAAGATCTAAAAATGACACCCTAACATTACAATTAATAGAACTAGAGAAGCAAGAGCAAACACATTCAAAAGTTAGCAGAAGGCAAGAAATAACTAAGATCAGAGCAGAACTGAAGGAGATAGAGACACAAAAAATCCTCCAAAAAATCAATGAATCCAGGAGCTGGTGTTTTGAAAAGATCAACAAAATTGATAGACCACTACAAAAACTAATAAAGAAGAAAAGAGAGAAGAATCAAATAGACGCAACAAAAAATTATAAAGGGGATATTACCACTGACCCCACAGAAATACAAACTACCATCAGAGAATACTATAAACACTTCTACTCAAATAAACTAGAAAACCTAGATGAAATGGATAATTTCCTGGACACTTACACTCTCCCAAGACTAAACCAGGAAGAAGTTCAATCCCTGAATAGACCAATAGCAGGTTCTGAAATTGAGGCAATAATTAATAGCCTACCAACCAAAAAAAGTCCAGGACCAGACGGATTCACAGCCAAATTCTACCAGAGGTACAAGGAGGAGCTAGTACCGTTCCTTCTGAAAGTATTCCAATCAATAGAAAAAGAGGGAATCCTCCCTAATTCATTTTATGAGGCCAACATCATCCTGATACCAAAGCCTGGCAGAGATACAACAAAAAAAGGAGAATTTTAGACCAATATCCCTGATGAACATTGATGCAAAAATCCTCAATAAAATACTGGCAAACTGAATCCAGCAGCACATCAAAAAGTTTATCCACCATGATCAAGTGGGCTTCATCCCTGGGATGCAAAGCTGGTTCAACATATGCAAATCAATAAACATAATCCAGCATATAAACAGAACCAAAGACAAAAACCATATGATTATCCCAATAGATGCAGAAAAGGCCTTTGACAAAATTCAACAACTCTTCATGATAAAAACTCTCAATAAATTCGGTGTTGATGGAACGCATCTCAAAATAATAAGAGTTATTTATTACAAACCCACAGCCAATATCATACCGAATGGGCAAAAACTGGAAGCATTCCCTTTGAAAACTGGCACAAGACAGGGATGCCCTCTCTCACCACTCCTATTCAACATAGTGTTGGAAGTTCTGACTAGGGCAATCAGGCAAGAGAAAGAAAAAAAGGGTAGTCAGTTAGGAAAAGAAGAAGTCAAATTGTCCCTGTTTGCAGATGACATGATTTTATATCTAGAAAACCCCATTGTCTCATCCCAAAGTCTCCTTAAGCTGATAAGCAACTTCAGCAAAGTCTCAGGATACAAAATTAATGTGCAAAAATCACAAGCATTCTTATATACCAGTAACAAACAGACAGCCAAATCATGAATAAACTCCCATTCACAATAGCTTCAAGGAGAATAAAATACCTAGGAATCCAACTTACAAGGGATGTAAAGGACCTCTT
>NW_012102465.1:3877560-3905901 GCF_000951045.1 Mandrillus leucophaeus | reverse complement strand
GGGGAGGAGGGAGGGATAGCATTAGGAGATATACCTAATGTAAATGACGAGTTAATGGGTGCAACATACCAACATGGCACATGTGTACATATGTAACAAACCTGCACGTTGTGCATATGCACCCTAGAACTTAAAAGTATAATAATAATTAAAAAAATAAGTAAATAAAATTCTTCTTTCACCTCCTCATATCTCATTGGTCTTTTGTTAGCATCTGAAATGTACTTTCAAATGTTACAGAAAATGTAACATAAAAACTTATATGGCAGGCCGGGCACGGTGTCTCATGCCTGTAATCCCAGCATTTTGGAGGCTGAGGTGGGCGGCTCACCTGAGGTTAGAGTTCAAGATCAGCCTGACCAACATGGAGAAACCTCGTCTCTAATAAAAATACAAAAATAGCCGGGCATGGTGGCGCATGCCTGTAATTCCAGCTACTCAGGAAGCTGAGGCAGGAGAATCGCTTGAACTTGGGAGGCGGAGGTTGCAGTGAGCTGAGATCATGCCATTGCACTCCAGCCTGGGCGAAAGAGTGAAAGCCCGCCTCAAAAAATAAATAAATTAATTAATTAATATAAAAATAAAAACATATATGGCAAAATATCAATAATTGTTAAACCCAGATAGTAGGTATACAGACATCCTCTGTCAACTTTGTTGCATATTTGACAAATTTTATAATAAAAAGTTAAAGGAAAAATCTCTATTAATTCAACTTTCCCCTCTAGCTAGCCCTTCATTTCACTTAATTTCCTTCTTCTCAGCAAAATTCCTCAAAAGAGTTGTCTAGATTCACTGTCTGCAATTCTCCTCCCATTTTCTCAGTCTCTCACTCTTACACTGAAACTGCCTTTATCAAGGTCACCAGTGGTTTCCCTGTGGCCATGTACATTTGCATTTTCAACATTTTAGTAAGTAGCATTTGTGGAAGGGATTATCCCTTACTCCTTGAAATCATTCCTATTTAGCCTCTAGGCCACCATTTTTTTTTACTTGTTTTTCTCATATTTTACAGACTCCCTCTTCTCAGTTTCCTTTGCTGGCTCTTTTATATCTCCCGCATTTCTCAACATTGCTGAGCCCCAGGGCTTGGCTTCTTCTCAGTCTAGACTTACTGTCTTGCTTATCTTATCCAATTTCTTGGCTTTCAAAAATGTCTATATGCTAATACCCTGTAACTTTTTCTCAAATATAGTCTCTCTTATGATCCCCAGACTGTGTATTCAACTGGAATACACCTCATCTGGAGCCTAAAAACCATGCCATAGGAGTAGTATTTCTCATTCTCTCTCTGTGGTACACTCAAAAGGAGACTGGCTCTTAGAAAAGCATGAGATCTGGCTAGGATATAAAAGCAGTGAAAGAACACATAAAAGAGGAGCTATGTGAATTCCGATCGGGAAACCAAATGTCTGCCTTGGAATTGAAGATGTTGTCCTAATTTATTCCAGGAATTGGGATCTTATTAGGGAATGTTTCTGAATATAACTTAAACAAATTAAGGAGTATGTAATCAAACATTCTGAAGATCTTTAGCACCAATATTCTTCAATTCTCAAAAGTGTCCTCTACTGTCCAATTGTACTGTTCTGCCCCATGAGGTTATGTATGGGGTATTAGAACCCCTTGCTAACAGGTTTCTCTAGCTTCAGTAAACCAAACTAAAGCTAGGAAAGCCTAAATTTGTTATTCAGAAATATGAGAGACTGAAAGATGTTGTAAGATGTAACCTTAAACATGTTATTTCTTTGCTTAAAACACCTTAATGGATGTCCATCACTCTTTAAACAATGTACAATGTTCTCCAACATCTAAGTCGTGTTTGCTTTTCAATGTGTCTAGTTCTTATCTTGTTAGACCAAACAATGATAAATGTTGTGTTTTCAACGTCACATTTCTTGAAGACAGATTAGACCTTCTAATTTGGTCTGTATGC
The DNA here is from genome assembly GCF_000951045.1 of Mandrillus leucophaeus. Classification (NCBI taxonomy): domain Eukaryota; kingdom Metazoa; phylum Chordata; class Mammalia; order Primates; family Cercopithecidae; genus Mandrillus; species Mandrillus leucophaeus. The sequence goes on along the minus strand of NW_012102465.1, from coordinate 3,903,965 downwards.
AAAATAATGAATTTAAGGTCATTTATGCTGAATTAATAGGGACTCCATAATGATGTAAAAGTAAGGCAATGAGCATTGCGTTATCTGGCACACATAGCTAGTTAAGCAACTTTTGTGTATCTCATTGGTCTCATTTGTATACCGGAGATAATGATGATGGTAGTTTTTTGCATCATAGACTTGTTTGGAATACTGAATGGGTTGATACACACAAATCATTTAGCATAGTGCCTAATCATCATAAGAAATCAACATACTTAATAATTTTTCATTATATCTCCATTTTACAAATGTGAGCCAGAGGGGTTAAGGATCTTTTTCAACTTGCCACAGTTTCTAAGTCATGAATAAGATTTGAACCTAGGGAGTTTTTCTCTCTGAGTCCATATGGACTATTACAGGGCTGCTGTTTATTACTATATCAATTCTAATAAAACATATACTCATACTTCTGAACAACAGAGAAAAATGCATGAAATAAGACCTATTCTTCATTGTAGAAAATGTGTCCTTCAAGGATTGATTAAAAAGCAAAAAAGAAGGAAGTGTTTGCTCCACAATTGACTATACCTATAATTGAACTTGGGATTCAAAAAAGAGCTGCAAAAAAGCCACTTAAGCCTGAAACACATTTGTAGACACATCAGTTTGACTTGTTTTACTAACGTTATTTGCTTTGCTTAGGGAGATTTTCTCATCTTTTCTATTGGGCAGAATCAAGCACATTTTCACAAATATGTCATTTTTGAGAAGCTGTTCCCTATCCTTCCAGAAAAAAAAAAAAAAAAAATCCCTCTTTGCTACATTGTGGGTTTTATTCCTAATTCTCATATCATAGTGTGATAATTAGTCTTAGACATTTATTTTCCCTTAAAATATAGAAGTTCTTCGATGAGAATATTTTATTCATTTTTATCTTTGCTACTCAAGTCAGTGCTCCTTAAATATTTTTTGAATTATATTGATTTAAGTTTTATTGAATAATGGGATAGATAAATATATCAAATACATCATGTGTCTTAAAAAATTGCTAATGTCTAGTTCATCTTTCTTATATCACTATCAGCTAGCTCATCATGACAGTTTAGTTGTTACTTAAACTCAGTTTGATAAATTAATGAATAGATAAGTGAATAAATGAATGAAGGCTAAATTTCAAAAGGCTGAGTTTGGAGTATCCCAAATCTAGATGTTAAGAGAGCTTAATGAGAGAATCTTGATCTGTTAATCTGAACAACAGTTATTCATGGGAGAGGAAGGGACATATTCCTTTAAAAAGTGTACGTAATAGATATTAAAAGTTTCCTGAAAATTATTAATGCTACATTATCACCCATATAAAAGAAAATAATAATTTTAATGTTGTAATAATATATTATGATATTCACTAAAATTTAGTCTTTTATTTTTACTTACATTTTATGTGCAATGCTTATAACTAGAAAGAAAGGTTTCTTAAAAGCTTTCCAAATTTGGTAATGACTTAAATATTTATAGAAATAGATACCCTGAGACTAAGTAAACAGATTCAAGAAAAACTTCTTTGGCAAATTTAGAACTTTATTTTTAGTCTATTTTAGTCTTCTTTTTTCCTCCTGAAGAAAATAAAACTGTATAATGTCCACTGAAATGTGTATGCTGTTCAAAATGTTCATGCTGCTTGACTTGAAGTCATTATTACAATTTTGGACAATTCAAAAAAACAAAGTATGAAGTAAAGAACCTTAGCCATGAGATCTGGAAGACAGACAAATCTATTCTTTACTTCTAAATGTGACACTTATCATGATTCACTTCATCTCTCTGATCACTGCTTTTCCAATATGGAAACTAGAAGGATTAGTGCCTACCTACTAAGATTATTGCAAGTAAGTGAGAGAAATAAACTACCAGGTGAGATATCTTTATGTAAATGAACAAAAGTACTAGGCAAGGTACCACCAAGTACATGCTGAACACTCAATAAATGTTACTTCACTTCTTTCTCCCTTATAGCTTTTGGCAGACTACTAAAAGCCTGAAAATTCTTTAAAGATATGGGATATGATTTCCATATCTAGGGCATTTGGTTTTGACAAGTCAAACTCACCAATGGTATGCTCATTAAGTCTAAGCAATTTGCATGTAATCTTTATTCCTGCTTGTTTCTTTTTAGGTATTTATTTGTATATTTATTTGTTTATTTTTGATTTTATGAGAAAGGCATTGTGAGATCAATAAATACAATGCAATCAAATGAGTATGTTTCAGGGGAGGGGATTCCAGAGGAAAAAAAAGAAAAGAAAACGTGATAAAGTTAATGATGATATCCTTGAAAATTTACTTGAGAAACAAATCTGTAATGACATGTTCATATTTTTTTCCAAGATCACAGGAAATTTGGGATATGGTGGCATGCCCAGATTAGACCCTAGTCAGTGGAGTTTAATTAGAAATTTTCCAAATTGAAAACTGGTAAAACCTACTTTTCCTTTTATAGATACAGGGCAAGCCTTAGTTCAGTATTTTACACAAGCACATTGCATCAAGTCATCTCAAATATCATGATTGAACAAGTGAGAAATCATTTTACATTATCAGAAAAACAAAACAATGTCCAGAAAAATGAAAATCAAACGTTTTTCAGGACAAAAAAGGCTCAGAATTTCTTTTAGAAAATAGTGGTCAGATTCAATTGAGATTCTAATTTTATACGATAGGAAAAGGTTAATGTTTTATGCCTGCAGCATTTGGTAGCCAGATATAATAAAACATCAACTAGTGCAAATTCAAAAAGATAGAGTAAAATTCATGAAATAAAAGCTATCCATCACCTTTTGAAACACACCCTTTGACGACTGATTAAAACACATGAAGAGAAATGTTACTTACCCATTGAGCATACCAATAACTGAGCTGGGATTCAAAGAGAGCTACAAAGAGAGTACTTGGGTACAACGCAGAGATGTAGAAAAATGGTTCATAGCCAGAAAAGTAGTTTGGGGGAGGTTAATAATCCCCTAACTCCTTTAAAAAAGCATCTGCTTGAAGTGCAATATTTAAATTCTGCGAAGAACTTCCTAAAGTTCTAAGTTCATTTTTCTCTATGTTTTATCTGTAATTTACCTTGACATTTTTTATGATTACCAAGGATATTGTTTATTTAAATAAGCACACCATCTCTACCCGACCCATATGTTCCTTCTTGACTCTGGATTTAATTTACGATACCTATTTTATAACATTATATTATTTCCATGGCAACTATCTTGGTATAATAAACAAAGAATGACTTCAGCTGCTTTATCCCACAGTGAAGGAGCTGGATTTGAGAAGGGTAAGCTTGAGGTAAAGACAAATAGAAAAAAAAAAAAAAAAAAACTGAAATGATAGTGAAAAAATGAAATTCATTTTATCTCATACCCATAATATTTTCACTGGGGACTGAACACATTTACTAGGCAGAATAATGGCAGTCCTACTCTCTCGTATTCAACCTTAAGTCCACCCCTGTTGGTGCCACCAAACTGAAGGCCAATTGGTTCCTTAGTATAATGCACTGTTACTAATTTATAGTCCCAGTTTGTTCCAATGTCCTTTTGTCTGTTTTCAAAGTCCTAGGTATATTTGAACCTATCTTAGCTAAGTGCATTAGCAGATGACAAACAATAAAATATTTTATTAGAAATCAGCCTCTGTATTAATGGCATATATATTTCTGCTATTATTTTTAATATTATAAGGCTAAAAGTAAAAATAATCTATATACCCACATATACAGAACAAAAAGACACATGGATTTTATTTTTAAAAATGGAATTAGAACAAATTTTAAAATCTATTTACCTAATGTGACAATTACCTTTCTTCCCAGTTTCAAAATAATTTTAGGTACTGTCAGTCTATTCCAACTTCAATTAAATCCTACCCTCTCCTGAGATATGACATCAAGATCTAATTCAGTTACAAGTAGCAATAGCATTTAATTATCTTCTCCAGTTATCTACACTGCCAGATGATAGTATTTCCTGAGAACCACAGATGCCACTGTTGTAAGCAAGAACCAGTTTGGGGATATAGACAGAATATCGAAGTACACTGACTTATTTAATGTTTTAATTCTTTATGACTTATAGCAAAAAGTTGCTTCCAATCTAACTTGCTTTGAATAAAAATACTGTTAATATATTTTCCTAAGGAAAACTGCTTAACCTCCCTGTGTCGGGCCCTTATTCATAGCTCATAAGACCAAACTTAGCATATAATAAACACATAGCAAATATTAGCTTTTATTATTACCTCAGGTAAAATATTCCTTATCTGGCATTAATATATACTAGGGACCAGTAAACTAATTAAGTAAAGACATATTAAGCTAAAAGTCAAAATTAGTTTGTCTGATGGCAAAGTTGATGAATATCATACGTTCTAGGTTAGTATTATAACATTTATTTTTGCTTTAAAGCATTACTTTGAGCTCTATTATAGTTTTTCTTTTTTTCCGGCATATTTTCCAATATATGTAGGTTAAATTTCTTAGACATAGCCAAAGTAAAGGTATGCTCTAGGGATTTCTGAACTTGGGCAAATTCCAAAACTAGGAAGAGGTTACCCAGAGTTTATACAAAGAGCAAGTTATTCTGGCACTTTTGTAACTTTTTCTGGTGTGAGAGTCTCACTCTTGCAATTGCTTCTAGCACATGACCCTCTGCAACAGAGAGTCCACACAACACTCCACTCTGCCTCTCTTCTGTAACTCAAACTCTCTTTTAAGAAGTCTGTGTCCTCTCTGTAATCCCCAAACCTATCTTCGAACTTTCCAATTAGCAGTCAAATTTTGGCTTGCAACAAGATTTACAGTCAGAGCATGAGGACGTATATAGAGAATGAGGTATTTTTAGGAGTCTCCTATTTTAAGTCCTCATAAAATTCAAAAATTTTTATCCTAAGAAATTTGAGATTCTAATAACATGAGAATCAATGAAATCCTCCCTATAGATGAATCACCATATAGATAGGTCAGGGTCTACTCTGTTAAGTTGGTTCTTGATGATCACATGGTGAATTAACTTCATATAGTCTTCTGTTCAGAATGAGCACCTGTTATATGCCAAAGTTTATGGCAGACACACAGAAAGTATAAAGATAACTAAGATCCAGGCTCCACCTTCGAAGGACTTACAGCTATCAGGTAAAATCGCCCTTATTCATGTGCCACCTACAGTATAATAAAATAAATTCAGAAACTTATATAGTAATGAATTGGCTGCATTCTAAAAGGCTGTCTGTAAATCTGTTTGTCTGCAAACCCCAAGTGAGTAAGAATTGAAGTTTGCAGTCCACAATCTAATTTCATTAAATAGGAAACGTGTATTGGTCCCTCGTATTCTTGTGGATACTATTTCTATCATGCACCTTTTTTACCTTACTTTTTAAACTCATTGAAAAAGTTTTTGAATCAGCTATTTTCCCTGTTAAGCTCTGAATTTTACTGCATATTAGGGAAAGAATTATTCCATATGCAGGTACAGAATTCATCATTTTCTCACCATATTCAATTTGTATAAATTTATCTTTCTGTTTCTATCAATCATAATTATAAGCCTCTTCTTAGTTGTCTTTTCAGGCATCTTAATTACTTGTTGGTTGGTTGGTTGGTTGGTTTACTTATTAGACTTGAGAAATTGTGTGTAAATAACCCCACAGCAAATGCATTATAGACTAAAGAACAGTGTGACAGCTGAGGTTGAAATGGCAATTATAGTCCTTTATTGGTGTTAGGCAGAATTCACTCTATTTTCTTCTGGAGCACAGCTTTGTTCATGTAAATGAAAGTTAGTAAGTTGAAAATGTGGAAGTAAAGGAATTTTGCCTATATTATACATTCATTTCTTTATCAAGTCAACAAATTTACTGAAAGCTTTCTATATGCTAAACACTGTTGTAGACAAAAAGGCAATTCAATATAGCATGATGAAATCTAGAAAGGGAAAATATGGAAAGGCTTATGCAACTCGTAGGAAGGACATCTAACATACTCTTGGGAGGTCAAGGAGGGATTATCAGAATGAGTAAAAGAGGTGAGTTTAAAGGATGAAGGGATTAGGCCAAATTATGGAGTGGAGATTGGGGGTGAGAGAGTAACATTCAGAATTTATCTTAAGGGCAATGGAGAACAATGGAGGATTTTAAGTAAGAGAGTGACATAATCAAATTTGTATCACAGGAGGTTCTTTCTGACTCCATAGTTTGGTTTAAGGAAAAAAGCACAAGAATGAAGATTAGAGTGCTGTTTAAACTATTACAATAATAAGGTAGATAATGATAGATAATACTGTCTTGAACGATGGCAGGTAGGGTAATGGGAATGGAGCTCAACAGATTAAAAAGCAAAGGCTGCTTCAGCAACCAAACAATGATTTCTGTGTTTTCTCACTGTGATTTTATTATTATTATTTTTTTAGAGACAGCATCTTGTGCTGTTGCCCCGGTTGGAGTGTGGTGGTGGCACCATTGTAGCTCACTGCTCCCTTGAACTCCTGGGTTCAAGCAATCTCCTACCTCAGCCTCCCCAGTGGCTGAGACTGCCGTCACACACCACCATGCCTAACTAATTTTTACATTTTTTTTTTTTATAGAGAAGGGGTCTCATTATTTTGCTCAGACTGGTCTTACTGTACTTTTAAACCCGTATTCTTACAGGTTAAAAAAATCATTTGCTTATGTAAACACAAGTGAGAATTTGGTCATTTGCATGCACTAGACCTCAATATAGCCTTAAAATTATAAAGTACAGAAAATGGTTGGCACGTTTTCAATGGCATGTAACATCTGTGGCTGTATTCTAGGATGCACATAGCCATGTAGAGAAACGAAGTAGAAGACACTAAAGCCAGCTCATAAGAGGACTTAAGAAATTGTGACTTTGGCTGGGCGCGGTGGCTCACGCCTGTAATCCCAGCACTTTGGGAGGCCAAGACGGGTGCATCACGAGGTCAGGAGATCAAGACCATCCTGGCTAGCACGGTGAAACCCCGTCTCTACTAAAAATACAAAAAAAAAAAAAAAAAAAAAAAAAAAGACGGGGGGGGGTGGTGGTGGGCACCTGTAGTCCCAAATACACGGGAGGTTGAGGTAGGAGAATGGTGTGAACCCAGGGGGCGGAGCTTGCAGTGAGCCGAGACCGCGCCACTGTACTCCAGGCTGGGCACTGGGCGACAGAGCGAGACTCCGTCTCAAACAAACAAAAAAACAAAATAAAACAAAACAAAACAAAAAACGTGACTATCCAATGGGCAATGTCAAATTACTTGGTGGTTTACACAGGGAATAGACACACGATCTGTTCTTTCAAAGGATAACTGGTATGGTGGACAGACTTTAAGTTGAATCCCATGATATCTGTTTTGTTTTGTTTTGTTTTGTTTTTTTAAGCAATTATGCCTTAAGCCAATCTCCTTTCCTGAGTATACGCAGGATCTATGGCTTTCCCTTCATCACTTCCTGTTATCTTCTATAAAACTTCATCCTCCCCCCGGGCGCGGTTGCTCATGCCTGTAATCCCAGCACTTTGGGAGGCCGAGGTGGGCAGATCACGAGGTCAGGAGATCGAAGCCATCCTGGCTAACACGGTGAAATCCCGTCTCCACTAAAAATACAAAAAATTAGCAGGGTGCGGTGGTGGGCGACTGTAGTCCCAGCTACTCGGGAGGCTGAGGCAGGAGAATGATGTGAACCCAGGAGACGGAACTTGCAGTGAGCCGAGATCAGGCCACTGCACTTCAGCCTGGGTGACAGAGTGAGACTCCGTTCCCCAAGGAAAAACAAAAAAACAAAAAAACAAAAAAACTTCATCTTCACCTTCCTAGCAGATTCACCAGAGAGACTTTTCTTGCTGGCTTGATGAAGTAAGCAGCTGTATTCCAGAAGACCACATGGTAAGGAACTGTGGACGGAATTGAGCAAAGAATTGAAGCTTTCAGTTCCACAACTACAAGGAACTGATTGCTTCCAATATAACCATGTGACCTTGGAAGAGGACCCTGAACCTCAGGTGAGAACTCAGCCCTGGTTAACACATTAATTGTAGTCTGTGGACCCTGAGAAGAGGGTCTAAATCATGTCCAGACTCTCAACCCACAGAAACCATGAGAAAGTAAATGTGTTGTATAAAGTCTCTAAATTTGTGTTAATCTATTACTCATCAATAAAAATCTAATATAACTAGTTTCAATATTGAAGATAAATTAGATGAGGGAAAGCCGGAAACAGAAATTCCAGCTAGGAAAAAAGAGGTAACACAATGAGATTATGCACATAACTGCTAAAATTTGAACATGAAAGTCAGAAAGAGTAGGTTTTAAGCTTTTCATCAAGTTATACAATTAATCATCCAGTCGTATTACAAAATGGAATGACAATATCTTCTTAAATGATTTGTATAAAGGATATGTGAAGTGAAATATTTATACAGGGTTTAACACAATGCCTACCACGCATTATTATTCTTATGCTACTGTGTTAACCTTTTTGAGGACCAATGAGAGCTGGGCAAGGACAAAGGCAGTGAGAACGAAAATGGTGGTAAATTTGAGCAATATTTTTAGGTGGTAAGTCATAATGACTGCTCTGATATGGATAAAAAGAGAGGGAAGTAGGAGTGAAAGATAATGCAATTTCTAGCTTGGATGATTGAATGAGAGTGATGCCATAACTGAAATAAAGAGTGCAGAAAGAAAGGCTGATTTGGCTGAGGAGATAATGAGTTTTGTCTTGGCAGTGTAAAGTCAATGTGCTTGTGGGAGGACATCCATATGGAGAGGTCCAGTGTACTTAGAAGACATTTGAGTATATGGATAGATTTGGAGATGGTTGAGAATTATGTTACCAAAAAGCTACATCAGTATTCGCGCACGCGTGCACACACACACACACACACACACACTCCAAACATTCTTTAAAAAAAAAAAAGAGAGAAATATTTCCTGTTAGTAATGTATACGAGTTTAATAAATGGAGTCCAGGATGAAAAATTAGAGAATGGGTAAAGTATCCTTTCTTCTTTCCCTAAAGGATCAATGACTAAGAAATGCCCAAATACAAAAGGCATGTTTAAGTTGATTAAGCTTGACAAGTCTGTTGCAAGGGCCAGCAAACTATGGCTCCAGGGCCATATCCAGATTTTTGTTTTTGTAAATAAAGTTTTATTGGAACACAGCCACATCAATTCGTTCATGTATTGTCTATTGTCTATTGTGTTTTTCATACAATAGCAGAGTTCAGTAATTGTAACTGAAACCATGTGGACTGCAAAGCCCTAAATATTTACTGTGGAGCACTTTACAGAAAAAGTTTGTCCACCCCTGGTCTATTGTATAAAAAATGATGGTCTTCTAACTTGAAAATGGTGCATCAATAAATAAAGTAATAAAGCAATGTTGCTTGAAATGCCACAACACTCATCTAAGAATTACAAAACTTTGCCTCTGGTATGTTTCTTTTACTTATTAATTGTAACATTTCCGAGCGTGCATTTTCTCAACTGCTAAAAAGGAATAATACCTCCTCTGCTTACTTCATAAGGTTTTGAGCAAGAAATTCTTTTAAAAATCTAGATAGCATTGAGCAAATATAAGTTAATATTCTAGATGCTTTTATATTGTTAAACAATGAAATCAATACATTCAGTCCTAATCATACAAGAAAGAAGTAAATACATATTTCTTTATATTACTCACTAGAACACTTTTCTTTTATATATATATATATATATATATATAAATATATATATATATTTGGGTTAAATAGAACTCATACTGGCATCATCCTTTCCAGAAAATAAAAATACAGAAAATTAAGGCATTTGCTTAAATCAATCAACTAATTAATGGTAGAATCTAAGATCAGTCTAAGTCTCTTAATTTCTAATTTGCTTTCTACTGGACCGTATATCTCCAATGCTGACTAACTTGGATAGATCAGTCATATTTGATATAAATGTGTGAGCATCTGACAGATATAATTTTAGTATAGAGAGCTTGGAGGTTAAGATAAAATAAGTAGAATTTGTTTCAAGAGAAATTGCCTCTTCAAATGCACTTTATTCTTTCATATTTTGAATTTTTAATACATTTTCATTTTGGAATAGTTTTAGGTTCACAGAGAAGTTACAATGATAGTACAGACAGTTCGCATATATGCTGCACACCCAGTTTCCTCTCTTGTTGACATTTATTTTTAAACTAAGAAATAAATAACTATCATCATATATCATCTGGAAAGTCAGAAAAGTGAGAATAATAAGTAGATGTGTAATATAGAGTTATCATTTTTCTCATTTGACTCATGATTAAGGCAAGATGTTGTTACTTGTCCAAAGTCAGATAAAAAAATCAATGACACATGAAATTAGAAACAGAAGATGTGTTAAATGAGGGATTATGAGGATGAATGAATTAATGTCTTTGAAATCACTTCAAAATGTGTGGGCTTCTTAAAATATGTGGACTCCTGCCTAAAGACAAATCATTACTAATATTTAACTTGCTAATCTACTTTCCAACACAACATGTTCTTTCATTAGCTCCTTGTTTATTTGCAACATGGCCTGGCTTGGTTCCTGGTATATTTGGATGCTGAGTGAAGACATGCAAGATTTTCCTGATTTAAAAAGATAGCAAAGTAAATGACAGTGTTTTTGTAATGCAAACTTTAGAAAAAGAAATCATGTACTTATCTCTTAAACAAAAAAGGAAAGTGTTTTTTATTTTAATCAACTTATCAACTTACTGGTACTTTTTAATTTTTTTTTTTATTTTTATTTTATTTATTTATTTATTTGCTGTTGGGTATTTGGTTGCCACTTAAAAAGGTGATCAGATATTCATTCCTGAGAAACATGGCTCTCCAGGAAAATCATTCAAATATAAAACATCTTAACTAAAATATCATTTTTCCTGTTTTTAAAGTTTTTCCCAAAAAGTGAAGTATAATTAGAGATATATAAATATCTGTTTCAGAAAGTAAAACTTTCATCTTGATTACTAACTAGTAAACGAGATTTTGTGTATCGAGTACTTAGCTGCTAATAGCATAATAAAACTTTTCCTGTTATACTCTTGATTCCTGTCAAGATTCTTCTCCTGCTTCTATAAATTTCTCTGCATTTAAGCAACATCAGATAAATGGGCCATGGTTGAAGAGGTTTTCCTCTAGTTAAATAGAGGACAAGCATACGAAGTTCTCTGAAGCCAAGTGTCAACTATAATGCAGGCCAGATTTCCTCTCAACTTTATCAGAGTCTCCAGTCAAAGACAATGGTGTGCTGCTATGGACCATACACAGGACTTGGACTCAGAACATTGTGATAATCATGAATCTGCCCTTGGGTTTGTGTTCAACCTTGAGTATTTTTATAGATATCATATCTTTATTGATAAGATAGTTGTATTAAACTTACTTTCACAACATTTGGGGGTTTTGGAATGAGATATTACATGACAGAATTTTTCATAGACATAAATGGCCACATTATGGTATTATTACATTTTAATATTTCGTTAAAACTTTAAACATAAATGCAGAGCTTATGTAGGAAATTGTTTAAAGAAAAATATTGTTTATTCTTCATTCAACATCCAGAATAAGATAAATTTTGCCCAATTCTACTAAAAGAAATGGAGATACCAATCAAACTGTACACTAAACATTGAATCAAAATTTAAATAAATAAAATGTAAAGTAAGTTTCCAAAACTAGCTTTATCAGTTCCCTTACTGTCTGAAGTCAGATGCCTTATATAATGTATATATACACAAATCATTTTAGTAAATGTTAATATTAGTTTCATACTTCATATAAAATTTAAAACCTCATCTGGGGTTTGTTCTGGGAGTGTATCCATCATTTGTACCCTTGTGCCAGGAAAAGAATGTTTAGATTCCAAATAACTGAAACAGAAGCAAACTTTTGGAATACAACTTACTTAATAATTTGGCTATTGTTAATCTAGGCTTTCTATGCAGTTGGCAACGCTGAAGACTAAATAATGATTTTTTAAAACAAGTATGAAATAAAGAATTGATGTTAGGATATATGAAGTAACAAGTACAAAGAGGTTAAGAAGAAATAAAAGCTGTCCAAATAAACTAGCATTCCTAAAACTGGACATCTGCTCAGATGAATGGTTACAAATAACATGCATTTTATGTGAATAAAGACTAAAATTTGGGGGAAAAAAACAAAATTAGAAATATATACATATGTGTGTTTAGAATTAGAAATTCAAGAAGGAACAAATTTGATCCGAAGCATAAGCAAAGCAGTAAAGAAAAAAGTTCAAAAAAATTGGAGAAGTAACATTTAAAAAATATTTCTTTTTAAAGGAATATTTCTACCCATCTTGTAACTTAAATGTATGCCTACAGTGGAATTTATTAAGGTCAACTGAATTAATTGTAAATTTTAATAAGCTTAAAAGCAAGCACAGCTAATCTGAAAATGAGTGGGGGGAATTCCCACGATAATAACTTTGCTTTCTAAATTTGTCCACAGGGTAATTTTCTTTCATCCTTCCCATTAAAGATTTAGGCACGAATAAACCCATCTCAAAGAAACACCTTAATAAAACAAAATTAACTCAATGTTAGATTTTTGCAATGCCAGGTTTTCATAAATCCATTTATTAAAATATATCATAAATATAAACTAAATTTTTAAAATGTACAAGTAAACACTTTTTTTTTCAACCTATATAACAGCCTGGCATGTATTCAATTACTCTGAGAGAAAATGTTAATTCCATATGATATATTCTTTCTAGAATCACATTTCCTTAGATACTAAGTGAAGAAAAAAATGGGCTTTGGAATGAAACAGATCACTACAAAAATCATAGTGCTACCTCTTGCAATCTTAATGATCTTGGGCAAGTTATTGAGCATCTCTAAGGCTCAGACTTCTTCTCATGAAAAGTGGAAGAGATAATAATATCAGGATTTTTGTAAGGATTAAATGAAATGACTTTACATAAAAGAGCTTAGCAGGTCCTCATAATGTTAGTGTTTTATAAAATGGAATTATTTCCTACTATAATTGATTTTATAAACTAAGTTGACAGGCTGGAGAGACAGCAGATTATACTCAAAACAATTAGTTAAAATAAAATCTAAATTCTGAATGCTTCCTATATTCCGGGGACTGTGCCAGGTGTCTGATTTACATCATTAATTTCTTTAAATCCTCATAACTAACTCATAACAATGAGCTAGGTGCTACAGTTGTAACCATTTGACTGATGAGAAAAATGAAGTTTAAAAAAGTGAATTGGCCAAATATCAAATGGTCAGGCACTCTGTAGTCCTAACTCGGACTATTCCAAAGGTTTCATTAATTACCTTTGAAAACAGTCATGAAAATGAAAATGGGCATAATGAAGTAAAGTGCAGGAATTTCAAAGGTGGCAGTAGCAGTAGTAGCAATAGTAAAAACAAAATGTCCTTAAAACAATAAAAAAAAAATGCATCCTGTATAGCTCCTGGAAAAGATGCCCTGAGAGTATGATTACTTATCACCTCCCAACTTCAAGCCTCTATGGTTGCTTGTGCCATTTCTATAAAAATCTGTGATTTTAAAAAGAAATTTCATCTGTTATGTATCTTGAAAACAATCTCATTACAATCAAAGACTTCAGACCCACATTAACTTGGATGGTCATATTTTTTGGCTTAATTTGTGGTTCCATAGGAATTCCCACATTCTATATATGGGACAATAAATTGAATGAGGCAAAAAGGATATCACTTCTTCATTCTTATTTCAATCTGTGGGGCATTTTGTATCCACAGTAAAGAGCAGGGGCTTAAACCACTTTTCAAATCTCTACCAATTTTCCTGATTTTATAGCATATTATAACTTACACAGATTTGTGACTCATAATTAGATTTATAATCAAATTAAGTGCTTGTGATAATTTTCAATAACTTTATAAAATAATTATAAAATGGCCATTTGAATCTCATTCTATCATAAGATGTACTGATAATCACTAAACAGCGAGAAGATCTTGCCTTCATATTTTGTAATTTAAATAGGGAATGATTTAAGTCTTAATGAAAAGCCCTTTATTTTTTCTACTGAACATTGTTTTCTTTTTATCAGTCAAAATATTTACTTCCAAAGATTGAGATGATGACTTCACACTTCCAATACTTTAATTATAGTTATTTTTTATTGCACAACATGAATGAATAGCTCTCTTATCTATCAAATAGTGAGCCAATAAATTCATTGACAGCCCTTAAATTAATTACCTATTCTTCATTTGACACTTTCTCTTGTAATCACCTTTTATGCATGTTAATTTTAAGTTATAAAATATTGTCAAAACCTTAGTCAGAATATACTATCAATAGAATACAAGAATTCCATTTTCTGTGAGCTCTCAAAATATGATTCTATTTCTATCCTTCATCTATCTACCTATCTACCTACCTGCCTATCTATATCATCTATCTATCTCCATATATCTATGTATCTATCATATTTCTATCTATCTATCTATCTATCTATCTATCTATCTATCTATCTACCTACCTACCTATCTAATTCATTTATTATCCCTATCTGAAAACAAATTTAGAAGCATGGTTTCTTGAAAGGAGCAGTAGAGAAGTTAATTCAGTTACACCAGATTGCCAAATAGAAAAAAAATTGAAATAACTAATGTGAAATAAATGAAGAAATTCAACAGATTATAAAAAACGAAGGGTGTAACCATGCAACTCCATGGACAGTGACTACACATACAAGCAAATGAAAGCAGCTGACCACGTACCCACACACCTTGGCAGAGGTGCACTCCACACTCGTCGGCCACCACCAAGACAGATGATCTCTGATGTTCCTTCCAGTCGATAACCCGATGAGCATGAGAAGGTCAGAGTGTCACCAACCCCAAAGTTGAACCCAATTCGACTACCATATTGAGGAATGCCAGGATCTTCACAAGGTTCAAGGTTATATTCTGTAAATTAGAGAGAAAATTTCCCCGCAGGGGAGGAAAGGGCAAAGAAAATGATAGTGGTTACTTTTAAGGGTGTATTCCTATTGTTTTTAGAACCTAGTCATATATTTAGAAGTGACTATATGAATAGCTATCAGAACATACAAATGGCACACATACGTTTCTTCTTTTGTAAAATAGCTAATAACTTGATAAATATTTGTATGTGCGGTATTCAATATAGACGAGAAAATATCACCTTCTGAATAATAAAATATAGCTTTTTATCTTATTGTTTTTTTCTGCATTAGAAACATTTTTATTTCATATATTTTTGACTTATAATGGTATAAGAACTGCATATTTTCAAACACAAAATAACATTTGAAATGAAATCATTTGCACTTCTGAAATGCATTTTGCTTAATATTTTACATTTAAATGATAAAGGCCCTTCTGCTTCTTGTATACAAGAAGTTCAGTTAATGCATATTCTGAAAAACACATGACTTGAGATGCAAGGGTTTATGTGAGACTGAAGTGACCACACATTGAAAATTATTATATTATGGATTTTTATAGGAACTTTTCCCCAGGCAATAAATGAGCATTATGAAAATGAACAACTAAACAGTCTTCAGGGTATGAAACAGTAGAGTTGATTAAACATTATAATTTATATACAGTCCTAAGAAGAAGTAGCTTATCTAAAAATATTCCCAGAGCAGCTACTGTGTAATTGCAATAAAGAACAAGAGGCATTGCTTCATGTTGATTAGCTAATATTTTATGCTTTAAAAAAATAACTTGGATTTTTTTTTCTAACATTCTAGGTTATGTTCATTTACTACTCAAGATAAAATACTTTTATGATTTTAGCATCCCAATATTTTCATCCAAATACTAAAATAGTTGTTTAAGAACAAGGTTAGTGCTTGTATCATTTTAATATTAGCAAGTTGGCATAAGATTTACTTATTAATTTGTGTCTGTATAAAGAAATAGCTAGTTGTGTTCATTCAAATTGAAAGTAGAGCTGTAAGTGGTGGGAATACATTTTATTCTCTTTGGTCTCATACTTTTTTTCTCCCTGTAATCCAAGTAATACTATTGTCTATAAATAAGATTATACTAGAAGAAAGGAGTAACTATGCTAATTTGATTACAGATTATCTAATTCCAGAATAATAAATTAGGTTTATCTTAATACTAGCCTGTTGGTTATGCCTTCTATGTCTTTTCCTAGGCACATAAAACAAGGAAATCACTGGATTAATTCTCATTTCATTTTTGAGTCTAACTGAAATTTTAAAATATATATTTTAATTTTTATTTTGCATTTACTAGGCATTTTAGCTAGTTTTGACCTCTGTTAGAATTTTGCAGAATTTTTGTAAATTAAAGAAATGTAATTATTGTACTTCCAGTAGATTTACAGCAAATTAATTAATTTTTGCTTTTCCCCTTATTTATTACTGGAGATAATCTTCAATCTATTCCAATCTTTCCTTAAACTTGACATATATTACTTTGCTTTCTTTTTTTTAAACTTTTTCTTCTATTCTGCTATTTTTCACTCTCTGTTTCATCATTAGTTATGCTCATATCTTGAAAAAATTGATGTTTTTTAAAAGTTATTGAATGAGTCCTTTTGTTTTTTGTTTATTTTCTCACCAGAGAATGTAATGTTAAATCCTTCATATGATATTGAAAAATCTGAAATGAAACGCAATTGAGCCCTGAAATTTCCATAGAGACCAGCATTGATTGTTGGAGGAAGATCTGAACCAGTCAGGCGTGCCAGTGGTTGGGTAAAACTGCCATTCTCTGTGATCAGTAAGTAGTCATGATGGTCTTCCAAATGAAAAGTGTGGAAGTTGAACTGCACACCTATTAAGAAAAATAGGAACACTGAATTTACAGGTAGATTAGTAAAACACAGAGAGTTACTGTCAAACTACCTATTAGCCAGGGCTTTCCTTCTAATTAAATTTTCTGAAAATGAGAGGCATTACTATAAAATATTCCAAATATATATTGTATTATTCTTTTTATGTGTGTTTTTCCTTCAGATTCATTAAAAGAGATATAATGAGTCATGTCTTGGAAACCGCTTGAAAATAAAATTAAAAAATCAATGCCTGAAAAAAAATTACCTGGTTTTCTGAAAATTTCAAAAGAAATACATATATTTTGTTTACAATAGAGGTGCAATTTCCTGGTGAATACTGTACATGCCTCCATTTTCTTCTCCAATCCCTTCAACCAACATAAAAGCAATGTTCAATATTATAGAACTTAACTTCCAAATATGCTGTTTATTTTAGAAGATAAATATAAAACAGGCATAGGGAATGCTATTTGTTAAATGAATGTAATTATTCTCCATTTATCTGTCACAAATTTCAACCTGTGCATATAATATGCAAAACATGTATATATAAGTGTTCAGCTAAATGAGTTTCCATAAACCAAATACTTTTGCAAATAGTATCCAAATCAATAGTCACAATAATACAAACACCCAGAGCCTTTTTAATAAAACTTTTCTGTCATTTCAGCTTTCCAGAGGTAACCACTCACTCGACTTCTAAAGCACAAACTAATTTTGCTGCTTTGTATATATATTTTGTAGTTTATGGAATGGAATCATATATATTCTTTTGGATCTGACTTACTTTACTCAACATTAGGTTTGTGAGATTTCTCAATATCATTGTGCGTAGTTGGGGGTGGTTCATTTTTGGTGATGTATAGTATAGCATTCCACCTTGTGAATATACCACATCTATTTACCTGTTCAACTGCTGATGGTCACTTAAGTTGTTTGCATTTTATCATAAATGTAGACAGTGCTGCCATGAACATGTGAGTATATCTTTTGTGAATGTGTATGCTTTTTTCTGTTGTGTACGTATCTAGGAGTGGAATTACTGAATGATGGGGGTAATAATATATGTGTTGCTTTAACAAATACTGTTTTACAAAGTGGCCATGTCGATTTACATCTCCATAGACAATATGGTTGCTCCATGTCTTCTCCAATACTTGAAAATCTGGGGCTTTTATATTTGCTCCTTTCTAGTGAGTATGTAGTGGACTCCTTGTGGTATCATGTTAGTATTTAATTACAGTGTCAAGAACACATATAAAAGACTAATGACTTCACACAAATACACACACTCAAATACACACAACATACTGTGTAAGGAGCCATCTGAAATAAAAAATGGCTACCACAGGGACCCTTCCCTTGAAGTGCTTTATTTTTGTACCTGACCTAAAAAATTACCCAAGTATTTGCTAAGAAAAGTCCAAAATCTGAGAGTATGACAAGTAACATTTTTATTCATTTACATTTTAGTTTCAAATGTTGGGAATTCTTAAGAGTCTCCATTGTTTAAAAAAAAAAAAAAAAAAAAAAAGAGGATAGAAAATGAGACCAAAACAAACAGACTGAAAACACAAACATTACCACAACAAGGTTATTACTGCATAATGAACCAGAGATTTCATATTTGAGAAATATTTGAAATATATAAGGTACTATTTTCAAATTATTTTTCAAAATGTAAGGTTTTTTTTGTTTGTTTTTGTTTGTTTGTTTGTTTGTTTTCTCCTCTCTATAATGGGCAGGAATACAAAACCCCTTTTGGGGGGAGTCCAAAAATTAAGTGAGTTTTTCAAATGTTCTATAGTGTAAAATCAGTATTGATACTAGACAGATGGAAGGAAAATGGGGTATTGACATAATAAACAGAAGATGTTCACTGTCCAGATTAGTTCCTGCAAAATAATGTAAGGGTAGAAAGTTCAGATAAGTAAATCTTATTTCTCCTATAAAGCTAAGAAAAAAATAGTTGGACAATAGGAGAGTAGATTGAAAAAAGAGAAATAAATCGTCATGTATGCTATATTATTTACATTTTTTAAGAAAAAAAAAAGTGCTTGTTCCGAAATACATAGAATGAATTATTTTAGAATTTCATTAATTAATTATTGGTGCCAACAAAGCCACTGTTAAGTATTATTTACCTTTCTGAGCCCTACTTTCTCCATCTGTAAAATAGGGCTCTAATAGAGTTGTTTTGCAGTTTAAATAAGGTAACATGAAAATGACTTCGCATAGTGACTGGCACAGAGGAAGTATTCAGAAACTATTACTGCTATTAATCAATTTCCCAAAATAAGAGCTAATGTTTTTCCTGTTATTTAGCCCTGGCAAGCCACTTTATAAAATGAAGCTACTATTCAAGTCATGGATTAAATGGTAATATCCGTTTTCTTTCACTACTGCAAAACAACTTAAGACCTTAGAAGTTGTGCCGAAGGTCAATTAATCCAAATAAGACAATGATCCTGAGAAACTACTATATTCTAGTCATTACAGAATATAAATATTTAGAAGAATGTAAGTAACTCATGGCCTATCTGAGGAAAAAGGTACATGAACCAAAATTTTAATCATTCTGCCAAACTGGTTAATATAAGTCAATATAGGAGCATAGAAATAGAGGTAACTAATTTGTCAAAGGGGTCCGTAGAGGAGTATAAAAATGACCTTCAAACGTAATGACCATCCAGGTCTGGAGGCTCACACTTGTAATCCCAGTACTTTGGGTGGCCTAGGTGGGTGGATTGCTTGAATCCAGGAGTTTGAGATCAGCTTGGGCAACACGGCAGAATCCCATCTCTACAAAAAACTACAAAACTTAACTAAATGTGGTGGCATGCAACTGTAGTCCCACCTACTCAGGAGGCTGAGGTGGGAGGATCACCTGAGCCCAGGAAGATTGAGGATGCAGTGAGCCAGGAACAGCCTGGGTGACAGGATGAGAACCCATCTCAGGAAAAACACAAAAATAAAAACAAACCAACAAAAAAACCCAAAGCAATGAACTCCTAAAGCAAAAAAGGCAATGACTTCCAAAAGCAAGAAGTTTGTGATGTTGCAGACTATGATAGACATTTTGGAAAGAAGGGGATTACACAGGCAAAGACACACAATTCTAACAAGGCAGGGAGAAAAAGTCAGTGGTTTCAGTATCGTAATTACTTCTCGTAAGAATGCTAATTCAGGATGCCCAATAAAGGTAATTTATGGTACAGATATATGTATATTAAAGGCTTGTACTTAAAGTCAAAATAGCTTTAATATCTAGGTTTTAGTTACAGTCATGCCACCAGCTATCACCTAAAGGGTGCCATTTGACTTATTTTTTTCCTAATATGTAAAGTAATAGGAGTGGACTATGCTTTATTTAAGGACAGCCTAACTTCTAAGACTCTAAGGGTTTTTTTCTGAGTACACTTTTTTTCTCCAGGTTTCCTGTAACTATTTATAATTAGCATCTTGATTTATAGAATGTGTTTAAGGAAAATCTCTCATGGTGTCCCTGCAAGTAAGGAGCAATGTAGGCTGAATGACACTGTAGTTAACTGACTTTGAAACTATTGAACAATTATATGTGTTCAAACACTTTGACTTCATGTTTAATGGTGAAGAGATTACAGATGGCACATTTAAATTTTATATTTCTTAAATACTTATTTAGATCTATACTTGTTAAGATTCCTATAAACTCTTAAAGTACTAATGATCATACTTACATAAGAACATTCTGACTATATAATGTAAATGTAAGTGAAATGTAAATCACTTCAAAATGATCTCATAGGAAGTCTGAATCAAAATCGATATGATAAAATGTAACAGGGATAAATATAAAAGTTTGCACTGAAGATAGAAAAAAAAGCAATTGTATAATTATAGAATTTTAGGAATTTAATTTATCTGTATTTTAAGTCCCAGTAATCTAAAAAGATGATTTATATTACTACAAACTTCTTATCAATTAGTAGTATAACATAGTAGCAAAAAAGTTAATTAACACAAATACTTTCTTCTTGAATGAAAATAATTTTAGTGTTACACTGTGCCACGATGTGTTCAGTTTTAGAAAACCACATTTTAAAGAGATAAGCTGGAACGTATCCAGAGAAAGTTGATTAGAGTGGTGATGAACATGAAAATGTTATCTTATGATGAATTAAAGGAACTAGGAGTGTTTAGTCTGGGTAGAAAAGACTTAGAATAAAGATCTAGGGATAGAGGACATGAAAAACATGGTAGTCTCAGAACTGTGAGTTGGTGTGTTTGAGGAGCTTTTGGTTGGAGCAAAGATTAGGCTGCTTTTTTGGTGTAGCTCCAGAGAGCAGAACAGGGATAACGGCTGCAGAATAATTTTTAAACAACTAAATATGTGAAAAATGAGCAAGTTTTCCCAAGGAGTACAGTCCTTATCAACAGAAATATCCATAACAGGTCAGTTCTTCCTGTTTCTGAAACACTATACAGAGAAACTAGTTTTCTGAGAAAGAGGTTAGACTATATTACCTTGAATATTTCTCCCAACTTTGAGATTTTCCTTCAAGAAACTTTGGCTACACTTTGGAAGAGTTGTACTTCAAACAAACTCAGCTGGCTCTTAAAACAAAGGCATCTACATCTGCATCTCTTGCCATGTAAATACGGATTTAATTAACACTTGCAACCTGTGAAGATGCAAAACTTTAAGTGTTAATTAAACCTCTATTTACATAGCAAGCAGTATGTAGCACTCCACTCCCTTCTATACTATCAGGGAGCTTATTTTAAACTCCATTAATCTACTTCACAATGGAATAATAGGATACTTGTTTAGCTTCCAGCAAAGAGTCTTCTACTAATAAAGAATGACAAAAATCACAGTTTACAAAGTCTTCTACTTCATTCCTGCTATTCAGTACCAGAATACTCGTTTTAAAAACACTTTTTTCTCAATAATATTTAATTCATTGTAGAAATCTAACTAAAATTGTCCTGACATAATTCTCACTTCCTGATAAAATAATATGTAATTTTATCAAAGGCAAACTTTATTGTGAAAACACAATACATTTAAATGTATTAAACATAAGGCTTTAGTTTTAATTGTAACATCTCCTTATTGCTAAAAGTATTTTATTTTGATTTTTTCTTTTTTTAGATTTTCTAAAAAAATTATTTATTTTCAATAAATACAATTTAGTAGTAAAATTCAATAATGTAATACAGCAACAGAGCTAAAATAAAGGGTACTTATCAAAATCAGGTTTTAAAATGAATAAAGTAGCTCCTTTAGAAGATCAGCCCATGGAGATCTTCAAGAAAATAACTTTAATATATCTTTTGTTTTCATATATTGGAATGGTCATTT
Source organism: Mandrillus leucophaeus (assembly GCF_000951045.1). Taxonomy (NCBI): domain Eukaryota; kingdom Metazoa; phylum Chordata; class Mammalia; order Primates; family Cercopithecidae; genus Mandrillus; species Mandrillus leucophaeus. Next base: position 3,881,746 of record NW_012102465.1, on the reverse strand, counting down.
TACCATTGATAAGTTGTTGCCTTGATAAATTACACTGTACCTTGATAAATTTGAAGTACCTACTTATACATTTCTAATTATAAGCAATATTTGCAAAAATGGATGGTAAATTAAACATGAGTAATTAATTGTTTAGCAGTCCTTCTTATTAAGCACTAAGAAAATGAATTATTAATTACATAAAATTGTTTGTTATAGATTCCTAAAGGGATACATGTCATTCTTTATAGGATTCCTGTCAAAACAGTGAAGTAGGTTGTAAAAGTTTTATGAGTCTGGTTGAATCTCGTGAATGAACCATATTTAATACTACAGAGCCTTTTACTTATTTGTTTATTTGTAAAAGGACATTTATTAACATCTACTTATGCAGAGTGCAATTTTACTCTATTTATGTGAGACATATCTGCAGCTCTGTACTAAAGAATCTGAGACACAGATATTTATAGAATGCCTATAAATTAAATAATATAATTATTATAAACAAAAACAGAAACATTCATAAACAAGTTTGTATAAACATATACTAGTTGCTTTAAAATTGGCTCAGCATATCAGAGCATCTCATATTCCCCTTTGAACTCCTGAAATCAACTTCTTAACACTATGTCAGAAACTACAGCCATCTTATTTGACGTTTTCTTGCTACAAAAAATTCAAATATCATTAGTTTATTATATCAAAACTAAACAAATCTCTCATAGCACCAGCCTGGTAAAAACATGAGCACATTGTAATACTATAGAACAGTAAATATAATTTTTGTGGCAATTATTTAAATTGAAATGTGTTTTAGCATACTGTAGTATTGATCTGTTTTTGCTCATGCAAAAGAACATGTAAAGGAAAATTAAATAAAAATAGATTCAATGAAAATTCAGAAGACAGTCCAATTATTATTTCATGAGGCAAATTACCTTTTCCATGGGTTACATCAACAGTCCATGTACAATTCAGAGAATTTGGATAAAATTCTGGGTAACCAGGTGATAAGATTGTTCCACTAGGCCCTCTAACATCTCCTCCACATAATGCTGAAATACAAAGAAATAGAGCCATGTGATCAACAGTGAGAGAGACAGAGGGTGAATAAATCTCTTATCTCCTTTCTTGAATTGAGGAGTCGCATTATCTTTGCTTAAGCTACATCCTTGTAATAGCAGGTGTGTATTAAGACCTTTTCCAATACTAGTAAATCATTTTATCCATTGTATCACTAGAGAAGAAAAGGGTACTCAGTAGCATCTGAGAATTAGTACTGTACCCAAGGGAACATGACTCAACTTTCCACATTTGAATTTGAAGTATGTGCTAATACATTTCTAATTATAAGCAGTATTTGCACAAATTGGTGGTAAATTAAATATGAGTAATTAATTGTTTAGCAATCCCTCTTATTAAGCACTAAGAAAATGAATTGCTAATTGTATAAAATTGTTTGATATAGATTCCTAAAGGGATATGTGTTATTCCTTATAGGATTCCTTTCAAAACTATGAAGTGAGTTGTAAAAGTTTCCAAGGCTGCTTCTGTACTTCTGTATTTTTCTAGGAAATATTATAAACAAAAAGGATCTTTTGAAGGGATGTAGTTTTGTAAGTAAATATTCTAAGATAATAAAAATAAGTTAATCTTAGGTCAACAAATAATATTTGAGTTGATATTCATTTCCTTGAGAACAAATCAAGGTCTTCTACTATATTCAACACCCATCAGTGCTTATGGTACACCAGACAATTTTATCAAAATTGAAAACTGGAGGAGGCAAAAAAAAAAAAAGATATTGCCTAGTAAGCATTTTTATTCTAGTATGAGCAGAGAATTTGTTGACTCCTTATTCTATTTCACTTGAAAAGGCCAACTCTTAGACACAGCCAAGGGTAGTAAGAATCATGAATGCAACATGTACCCTTGTCTAATTTGATCCTTGCCCCACTTCCCCAGCACACTAGAAAAGTGAGTTTTGAAGTCTCTCCAAAGCACCTAACACTATAACATATGAATTTGTTAAGTGAAATATGATGAGTGAAATGTCTACTGAATTAAAACCTACAGTCTCTATTTCAAAGGACTGTATGTCGTGCAGCTAGAATAAAATTTCTCAATGAACACAAGAATGAAAATTAAGGGAGTTAAATTAATTTAAAATACACAAAAAGGTAACAAAAAAGAGAGATGCAAACTTTTAGAAAGGACGCCAGATATGTGCCCCTGAGCATGCACATGTATGTGTGTATTTGTGTATCTGTGTGTTTGTGTGCATGTATGTATAAGAAGTTGAGAGGAAATTTTTCTGTATATCAGTATTCTTTCAAATAAAGACACTTTGTCAAGTATCCTACTTCTTGAGAAGTTTCTTGGGAATTGTTTTGTCTGTAAGCTGTACCTATATACCTTTGTAGAAGGGGAAACTTAAAGAGACATTCTGCAGGTAAATGAATAAATCTTTGTAACACATAAACACATTTAAAAATTTAGGAGGAATGCTCAACAGCTAATATATTATAACAAACATTCATAATATTACTTTGACTAGAATCAGATGGGAAAATATAGAATACGTTTTTAAAACAAAGTGAAGATTTCTGTTATTTGAAAATAATTATCATTGGATGCAGACATTGAAGAGAATGGACTTAAAGATGGAATTTCATAGTAAATAGTGGGGAAAGAATGTAATTTAAGTTCTTTTGAAAGATGAAACTAAAAACATAAAGACACATAAATTTTATTTTATATCTAATAAAACAGGATAAAATTACAACGATTTACTAAATCTTACCAAAAACAAAACTAAACACTGTTTTGATCTTAAAATGTAGCTGGCACTATTCTGCAGATTTTATTTATGTTAACTCAGCCCCCACAACAACTTTTTGAGAAGAATGCTGTAATTATGCGGTTTACAGATGAGAAAGCAAGTATAGATAGAACTCAGTCTAGTTTCAGGGTCTATGATCTCAAGCAGATTCTTGAATCGTGTTGATGTTTTCTCCATGTTAACAGTACTGTTTTAGCAAGCTATGATGTTCTTTACTTATGTTTGATTTTGTGGCACTTCCCTCACAAATGATCAATATATTAAAAAAAAAAAATCAGGGGCATCCTTTATTTTCTCAGAGATTCATTTTATCCTTTTATGTTCAAATCACTTTTTTTGTGCACCCAACACCTATTGTGTCAGTATCCTTGTCTATGTTCTTTAATTGATCTATCTCTTTTGAATTCTCATTTGCCAGTGGCTTCCTGTGACTGAAATAGTTCTCCATCATCACCATCATCAGCCTCATCATTTTCATCAACCTAATGAAATTTTTCATTTTTCTAAATGAGTTTATTTTACATTGCCAATGTTTTAAATCGCATTTGTTTTATACTGTCAGCTTTTTAAGCAATTACATGAGATTGTACAGTGACAGATGCTAATGCTAAATAGAAAGTATCTTTGAGTTGGATTAATTTTAAAAGTGGTTAATTCATTACTGAATATTCTTTCATACTGATGATGTTTGCTTATCTAACAACTATTCCTCCTATTGGAAAGATAAGAATTTGTAAGAGCTTATTAAAATCAATGATGAAAGACCTAAAATATTAAGATTAATAAAAAAGATTTAAGTTTTTATATGAGATATTTTGTTTTATATTTTCAGGTACAGGATGGAATTTAAATGTATTGTAACAGATACAGTGGTATAGAGATGATTATGAAAATTTCTCCAAAAACAAATGACTTAAAAAGTGAATGCTGAGATTTAAGTCCGTTTAAGAGAATGTGTGGGCCATTCACTTAGTAAACGTTATTAGAACAAGACTGTCTAAAATAGGTGCCATGGATCTCCTGTGTTATCTCCCGTTATGTGTTCAGAAGGAATTCCAATTTATTGCAGCAACCTTGCTAATTGATTCCATGTGTCTTCAGGGATACCAACAGTTTTGTAAGAGACATAATAGGATTACATGTTCTTGTGAATGAGATAGACAATTGTGTATCAAGTGAATCTTTGAAAAACTAAAGAACTCAGAGCATGATGAAATAAATATATATATATTTATATGAAATATATATATTTCATATATATATCATATATATATATATATGAAAAACTCAGTTACTTTATGTGAACTCAAACAGCTGGCCAAAAAAAAGCACCTAAAAGGATAAAAAGCATCTAAAAGCTAAAAA
>NW_012102465.1:3855957-3877510 GCF_000951045.1 Mandrillus leucophaeus | reverse complement strand
AAAAACTAAAGAACTCAGAGCATGATGAAATAAATATATATATATTTATATGAAATATATATATTTCATATATATATCATATATATATATATATATGAAAAACTCAGTTACTTTATGTGAACTCAAACAGCTGGCCAAAAAAAAGCACCTAAAAGGATAAAAAGCATCTAAAAGCTAAAAATCTGAGGCACAATAAGCCATTATAGTGACAGTTCAGTTAGTGGAGAACAATTAGTCAGATACACAGTAATCTTGGGCAGTAGAGTTTTTTATCCCTGATTTTTGTAACATATGATACTGCTTTTTCATAGGATAAGTATCCATTATAATTTCAAAATAGTGAAGTCTCTTCAAAAGCTGAGCACTTGAATGTAATTGCCCAGACCTGTAAATTTATACCATGTCCTTGTTAGTGATACACACTGGGCCAGCACAAATCTGTCTATATCCAAAATGGACAATTTTTAGACCAGGATCCATCAAAACACTTTCAGTATTGTAATGAAGCATGGAAACAACCATCTATTACAAATCCCATTAATTTTTAATTTGTTGGTTTGTTTGCTTTTAATCTCATCTCTTCTTTTCCTATTTTCAAGTCTCCCTGTTATGCCCTTAAACTGAGACTGTTCATGCTTGCTTATACTCTAGACAAACTTGGTTATCTTGAATTCTAGGAATCTAAACCTGAATCCAGGTATTCATTTGCTACTTTAACCTCTGTACTCAAACCTTTTAATAAGACTAAAGAAATAAGGGAAATAATGATGTTTAAGTCCATTCAGTTCCATTTTGGTCTGCCTCTTAATGATTTGAGTGACACTGAATCACTTAACCTTTTTTAGGTTAAATTTCTCACAAAATAGCCACATTGTTTCTCAAAGTGGGATAATTTGAGTTTAAAATTGGGGTCTCAGGACAGAAGGTGAAAACAGAGCATGTCTTAGGCAATTCAGGACATAGCATACCTACACATCCATTAAAAGGGGAGGTGTCTTAAGCAACAATGCCTAGTTCCTGGAAGGTTGCTTCAAACCCAGCATCTGATCTTAGCCCTACGCCATTACTCATGACAATCTCATGTACCCAGTGCATAAAAAACATCATTTATCTGTGACTTTTAGCATACATGCAGCCTTTAACACTTGGTATGTTGGACAAAGCAAAATGCTCTCCTAAAATTTCTGGTCTGGTCTACCTTAGAGCCATTCAAATCTCAGTTTTATGAAAAACACTGCAGAGATATATAGGAGTAAGTTCTAATCAAAGTATCTAGTAAAAAAAAAAATGTTTGTTTTTTAAATCAAATCTCTTATGTGTCATGGGACATCTTTTACAAATACATGTTAAAGCAACAAGAACACCTGGTTCTTGATTATAAGAATATAAGAAAAATAAGATAGAGTATAACTGTTAGCCATTCAAGAAGAATGTAGACACTGTTTATGCTCAACAGTCTTTTTATAGTGTATATACAGTATAATTAATAAATACTAAATAACAAATCAATAACTGGTTATAAGGTAGCAATAAATGCCATGTAAATATAGAGAGCTATAGAGTTTAGAAAAAGTCAAGATTACGCCCAGTTGCTTTGTTCAGGAAAAGCATGATCAAGTTCATAACCTTTAAAAGTTGACTAGAATTTTGATATGCATAGTTGAGGGAAGGGCTAGAACATTCCAGGGGAAAAAGAACAAAATTCATGAAGGCAAAAACCAGAAAATACATATGCAAAACCAAAAGCAAAAGTATTTCCATAAGTACATTTCATGAAGAATATAGCTTTCTTTCATTCAACACGGATTTATTGTGCGCCAACTGTCTGACAAGGACTCTTCTTGGCATTGAGAGTACGACAGTGAGTCTAGCAGAGCACCTACTACATGACATGTATATTCTGTTAGGTAAAGAGACAATAAATACCAAAAAATAATGTAAACAGAGTGAAAAATACTAGGAAGTAAAATTTAAGTGGCACGAAAGGGGTTACTCTTTCACATAATTACTGAGGCAAGTATTGAGTATATAGTTGTGAGTGAAATTAGGGAGTGAGTCATATGGTTCTGTGGGCGAATCCTGATTCAGGACAAAAGGAAAGGAGGCTTAGAGGGACAGAATGGAAGGAATGGGAAAGGGTTCTCATATTGGGAAAATTATTCAGGAGACACGTGTAGTTGGAATGGAGTAGCATGAATGAGGAAGAGAGTGGTGAAGGATGAAGTATGGGATGTAGTAAGGGCCCAGAATACCTGGGGTTAATCAAATCATGCAAAAGTCTTTGGATTTTATTCTGCCTGGGATGAAAGGTGTAAGAAGGTTCTAGGTAAGGGGTTGTCCTGATTTGCCTTAGTTTATAAAAGCTTACTCTGGCTGCTTGTTGAAAACTAGACCTAAAAGTTTAAAAGGAGAAGCAGAGAAATTCTTTAAGAAGTGGAATTTAAAAAAAAATAAATAAATAAGGTACTAAATTTACAAACTAATGCAGAATCTGATGAAAGAATTTCTGGTTCAAGGTTCAAAGTTTTTCAGTCAATAGTGAAATATGAATTAAGAAAGGATCCATTTTTACTTCAAAATCTAAGCATATACACAGAAAATAGAATTAAATAAAATTACTCTTTTTCTTTGGTATAATTGATAGCAAAAAGGGTAATGTCCTGCTTTTCAGTTATGCATTCCAAGCAGCACAGAGTATCAATAAACTATTAAAATGACTGTATCATATATAAATACATACATTTACATATAAAGTCCTTAAAATAAGTATGTGACATCACTGAGAAAGAATAACAAATGTATCATCTATCTTTCATTTTAAGGAATTTTAGTATTTTCCTATTGTGTAGAATGTGGGCAGGTGACAGTGTAGTGGCAGACTTGTGCCCAGGACCTGGATCTAGGCTGCCTGGATTTAAATTCTGACTTTGCCATTAATGAGTGGGGTGATATACGGTGAGGTTCTTAATTTTCCTTTGCCTTAGTTTCCTCATCTGCAAGTGGTGATCATAATAGCACTTATCTTATAGAGTTACTTGGAAGAGAAAATGACTTAAAATACATACAGCACCTGTAGCAGTATCAGCACATGGTAAAAACTCAATAAATATTAATCATCACTGTTATTACCACCAAACTACATTGTCTGGTTTGCTTTGTAAATCAGCTAATCATGGGATACAAAGACATCACAAAAGCTGATGTATGTTAGAGTGAAGCACACTGTACACAAGCATTAGGCAACCTAGGCCAATCAAGTTTACATTCCTGGAACAGGGCAAGAACTTCTGTTTGTCTATTTCTCCCTTGCTACCTCAGGAGATTTGTACTAATTACCTCTGGCGCAAAAGTCTCTATTAAAGGAAGCGTCTGATCAAATCTGTTCACTAGGTGACATGATAGTTGAGTTCAGTTCAAGTCAACAGAAAAAAAATTATTAAGTAGCTGTTTTATACACAGCTTAGCCATTTTTAAAATAAATATAATTCAGTCCTTGTCCAGTTACACTCAACATGAAACAGAAATGCAAAAGAGGAGGCCAGGTCATAACAGAGGTTAAAAGTAACATGATTTGATCTTTTAAAATAAAGATGCATTGTAAGAACGCAGGATGGAAACATCACGGAAAAGGATGGATTTCTCAAGGTTAAGGACCATGAATTCCATGATTAGTCATTTGAGCTTTCATTTCTAAGCAATAAAAAGCCATTAAGAATTTTGGATCTGGAATATAACATGAAATAACCTTAGTGAGAAACATGGGGTTGGATTGAAAAACTCAGAAATGATTGTCGTTGCACTGATGAAAAATGATGAAGGCCTGTGCTGCTCCTAGGAAAACTGGATCTATTTGCTTTTATTATTAATAAAAGTTAGGCGTGTTGATGGGCTTGCCATTACTTTTTATCTTCCTGATTCTTACAATATTGCCTCTGTACCTTTCTTTCATGGTGAATGCTCCTCATTCAGGCCAACATTGTAGTTTTATTAGGGTCTGGCAAACATAGGACCTTTATACCACCATGGTTTGTCTCAACCACAGGGATAGATGAGCACATGACCAAGACAAAGTCAACCATAATGGGCCCTTCTCCTTCACTATAGTTACTAGTTTAGATATGGACCAATTGAATACCTTCCCTGGGATTTTTCTAATTAGGATAACAGGGAAGAGCTCTCATTCCTCTCTGAATCTGAAGATACAGGACTAACAACTTCCATCTCCCAAGAGTGTATACATTACTGTCAAATCCTCACATGGGAAAAACCTGGCTGCAATATAAGACAATTATGTGAATCTCAAAGAAAAGTCTAGGTGAAAGATAGAGAAATTCTTAAAAAGTTTTGAATTTATACTTCTTATTAGCAATGAGAGGTATCCCACTTTGCCTTTTCTACTATTTGAACAGTTGAACAACAGCTTGTTTTTATTTTTAAATACCAGTTAGAGATGGGTTTCTGTCACTTACAATCACAAATTAAAGGAAGATGTTTTGATGATGTGTTTAAATCTTGATATAAAAACAAATTAGCTTAAAACTGTTTTAAAAATGATGGCACAGACAATACTTGAAAATTTAATCATAAAATGACAAATGGCATCTTCCACCTTAAGAAATAATAAGTGCAGAATTTGAAAATAGTGCTGTAAATAGAAATTAAAACCCATAGTTAAATAATACCTAGATTTACATTGCGTGTGCTTTTTGACAAGCAAATATGAAAGCACTTTCCAATCTTAGGAGAAGCAGTTTCTTCCACTGGATTTCATATATGTTTCCTGAAGAATGAAGTGATTCTGACTTATTTTCACAGAAACAAAGAAGCAGTAAAGAACACTGGTATACTATTTATTATAACTAGGAACTTGACACAACAGATTAGTCTGAGTAAACTACCATGGTGCTGTGTAGCTGGTTAGAATTTGGGTAGACAAACTGGCCTTCCATTTGAACTGGGACATGTCTTTCAAGGCAGGAAGTGAATGCTGTATTTTTTTTTAGGGCTTTCTTCTCATACCAATTTGGCATTTTCAAGGCTGTTTTCAAAAGGTCCACAGTATGTTCTTAAAATAGTTACATAGGTGAGTTTTAAATATATATGCAAATACAAACAGGGTAGATACATAGATAGTATTTTTAGGCATGGAGTAAGTTTGGTTGATTAGCAACAGTCTTTATTTCATGAATGGTTTTATGACATAAATTTGCCAGAAAACAAAAGAACCTTTAAAAAATCTAAAAGATTTATAATTATGTCAAATCCCATATAAAAAAAAATTGATTTTTCTGTTTCTAAATCAGCATATTTTGCATGTCAAATGAGTTATTACCATCACAGGTTGGAAGTGGATGACTCCACCAGTGGTTTTTTTCGCATAGAAGGGGCTCTTCATGACTCAACCTGTATCCTGGATCACAACTAAATGAAACAGTAGAGCCAATGGAGAAATCATGACCATAGCGACGGCCATGTACAGGTATTCCAGGGTCCAAGCAAGAATATGTGTTTACTGTAACACCTAGAAAACAAAGGGAAGAAAATAAAGACTAAGCTTGATGGGGTTAGGATTTGCTGAAAATCATTCCTAATTCTTCAAACAGTTACAAGCAATGATTTTTACAAATAAAGGTACTCGTACTTCATTTTTAAAATCAGCAATTTATTTAGTAAATTTGTTTTTTTCATTTCCTACCATTAAGGATCAAATTCAGGTCATTTAATTATATAAGAACTTGATGAAAATGTATAACTATCTGTAAAATTTTGTATTGTTTTAAATTTTGTGTATATATACACATATATCACAATAATAATCATAGTGATAGTCAACATTTCTTGAATTTATTATATTCCAAGCACCATTCTAAATATTATACAAAATATTCTAATCACTAAAGGAAAAAGAAGAAGAGTAGAGGCATTTTGCAAAGTATGAAAGCATGAACACCAGAACCTAAGAAAAACCAATTAGTACGTTTCCTCTGGTGGTTAACTGTTGCTGTTATCAATAGTCTATAGTACACTTCAGTGTCTCCTGATATCTTCCTTGCAATTTACAATCTCTAGCTGAGATCATGCCATGACAATGTTTTCTAGAAACATTCCTGGCCCCCACTTGTTCGATGCCAGTAGCACTTCTCCAGTCATGACAATAACAAATATCTCCAGGTATTGCTACACATTTCTTGGGGTGCAACAACTCCCAATTGAGAATCACTGGTATAAAGTATACCACGTTATTATTTTTTCTTCCTATATAGGATATTTAAAAAATGAATAACTATGATTTCTATATTCCAAAATTAATCATTAACATTTTTAATATTGTATAATTATATTCAATCACATTTATATGAGAAAATATTTATTTGTATTAGCTACCCAATTCAAAAATGAAGCTAAACAAAATGGTACAAAATAGAAGTTTAATTTTAAAGAGGAAAATTGCACATTTTAAGTATATTTATCAAGCATATTCACTTCATCTAAATGCTGTTATTTTAATGAAAGACTAAAATACAATAGAGACAAATTTATCTTCAACACAACTACTTTTATCTGCTAAGTTCCTCTTCTAAGTGAGACCATTATTTTTCCAAGCACCCAGTGCTTTTTTTTTTGAGACAGAGTCTTCCTTTGTCACCCAGGCTGGAGTGCAGTGGCACAGTCTCGGCTCACTGTGACCTCCACCTGCTGGGTTCAAGCAATTCTCCTGCCTCAGCCTCCTGATTAGCTGGGACTACAGGCACATGCCACCATGCCCGGCTAATTTTTTGTATTGTTAGTAGAGACGGAGTTTTACCATCTTGCCCAGGCTGGTCTCAAGCTCCTGACCTCAGGTAATCTGCTTGCCTCAGCCTCCCAAAGTGCTAAGATTACAGGCGTGAGTCAATGCGCCTGGCCAGTACCCAGTGCTTTAAAACTCTCATTTGTCTTTGACTCCTCACTTTTTTCCTCCACAAAATATGTCTGAAATCCATTCTCATTGAAAAGCATCATGTCAAGTATTATTTCTCTTACCCTATGCAAGGCCCTCATCACCTCAAGTTTATGAAATAAACAATAACATCTAGCATGTTTTTCAGTATCTTTCATCTCCAATTTATTCTATATAAAATGTTGGACATACGTATAGCCAAAACATGTTTTTTCATAGCTTTAATACCCGATGGCTAATGGCACCATGTTCAAAGTCGTCACCCTGAAAATTAAGATTCCCAAATTAGACTTTACTATTCTAAATTTTTGTCATTATCTCCCAGTGGTCATTCTTTATATCAATCAGATAAGTCTCCTCATTAGTTTTACGCTTTGTCTCGTAGGAATACCTTCAGTTGTCCCCTTAACGTACACAATCTTCTCAATTTTTAACAGAAAAGTTTAGATCCCCTTCCTTTAGGTTTCAATTTCCTCCAATGTTCCAGGTTACATATAACTTTCCTTTACATGAAACTCTAACATTGTAGTAAAATCTTCTAAAATCAGAGAAATGGGGGTTGCAGTGGTCATATACAATGTAAATTACAGTAAAATTTAATTATTCAAAAGTGATTGTAATGTTTTTGGTCATTGACCTATAGTAAAGGTCAATGAATATATGGGGTTAATAATTCATTTGCCTTTCTTGGCTTTTCAACTGATAAAGTAAGACGATGTATTTATTTTATGTCTTCCACTGTGCCGCATTGATCTAAGAGTCACAAAATAAATCTAAAGAAATAATTCATAATTGATTGACAAGCAAATAACTCAAGGCATAATTCAAAGCAATGGAAATGTTGCAAACTTAAGAAAATGAGAAACATCATGATGAACTGATATCAGTATTATTTATTAACAGTCATTATTAAATACTAAAACATAATTGGTAAGTAGTTTTAGAAGATTCCTTTTTTTTTTCTTTAGATGGAGTCTCGCCCATCGTACAGGCTGGAAAGTAGTGGCTAATCCTGGCTCACTGCAGCCTCCACTTTGCTTCCTGGGTTCAAGCAATCAATTCTCCTGCCTCAGCCTCCCAAGTCGCTAGAATTATGGGCATGCACCACCACGCTTGGCTAAATTTTGTATTTTTAGTAGAGACGTGGTTTCACCATGTTGGCCAGGCTGGTCTCAAACTCCTGACCTCGAGTGATACTCCCACCTTGGCCTCCAAAGTGCCGGGATTACAGGTGTGAGACACCACGCCCAGCTAGTTTTAGAAAATTCTTAAATTTTGGCAACGTACATAATTTTCAGAAGTTCATGTCTGCATTTTATCAAATGACATTAACATTTTATCTTTTTCCTTACTGCTTCATAGAGCTTGTTTTTTTTAAAAAGTAGAATCCCCAAATAGACATTTTTCTTATTTATGTAAAAAAATATTTGAACATTTTATGTTTCTGTTTCTACTCCTCCTCCCCTCAAATATCTATTAGTCATAAATTGTACATTCTTTTAGATGTCTAACATTTTCCTTAATTGGAAAATATATCTAGACATTCATACAAAAAACTTATATCTGGAGGTGAATATATGTCTATAGGTTTGTTCTGTATCCATTTTCAATTTTAAAATTTGTATAATATTTAGATATCCAAGACTTAATTATAGTCATATTTCAAGCAATACAACATAATAAACAGATGTGATTTTTCCTGGGGAAAAACTACAGAAATAAAAATAAATTATATTCCTAAAGTCTACTTTATGCTGTTATAATTTTAATGTGTTTTGAAACCTATAAATAGTCTTATCTTTTTTTTTTTTGAGATGGAGTCTCACTCTGTCACCCAGGCTGGAGTACAATGGTGTGATCTCGGCTCACTGCAACCTCCACCTCCTGGGTTCAAGTGATTCTCCTGCTTCAACCTGAGTAGCTTGGATTACAAGCATGCACCACCATGCCCAGCTAATTTTTGTATTTTTAGTAGAGATGGGGTTTCTACCACGTTGGTCAGGCTGGTCTCGAACTCCTGACCTAGTGATCCACCTGCCTCAGCCTCCCAAATTGTCGGGATTACAAGCGTGAGCCACTGCACCCAGCCAACCTTATCTTATTGATACAGTTTTTGTAATCCCCGTGTTTTGAGGGGCAGACAGAATGGGGTAAAAAATGCCTTGGGAAAGGCAATATAACAGAAACTTGGAGTACAAGCCATGGTGGCATTGCAAGCATTCCTTCCTATAGGATTTTGATTGCCTGGGGAAGATAAATTACTTTCACTTTCAATGATATTGATTTAAAAAAAATAGAAATACAGCAAATGCCAAATGTATTGTTAATGTTCTCATTAGTAATCTACTGATTTTGAGGTTCGTGAATGGTTCATTTGAAAAATACAGTTTAGTTACCTTCAGCTTGGGAAACAGTAAGAAAGAGATGAATGAAAAGACTTTTGTTTGTTTCTTGATAAGAAAGGATTTATGATGTTGGAGATTATTTCACAGGAGTAAATATACCACAAGACTAATAGAAGGAGAGAAAGTGATTTCTTAAAGACAAATTTAAATACAATGCATCTTGCCAGATTTGACCAAATTAACACCAAGTGTGTCTCTAATCAACCTCAACATTTCTGAGCTCTCAGCTTCCACTTTGCCCTTTAAGGCACTAGCCCCCGAAAATAACTTGGACTATGACACTAAGAACTTGTAAATGACAAACGCTAACTGAAGGTATGCATTTGAGCAGGCCTTCTTATTTTTATTCCTTATCTGACTAGCTTTTGTAGGAGAAATGTAAAGACCATCATTTATTGAGAACATACTGTATGTTACCAGTTATGCTGCATGTTACCAGTTACGCAAAACACTTTGCATGTTTTGTTTCATTTAATCTTTAAAATAGTCCTGTTTCTGATAAAGACCACATACCCTGGGTGGAATGGGATTGGATATGATTTACTGGGTAAAGGATACTACAATGGACTAAAAGAAAAGCTGCCTGGCCCGGCGCGGTGGCTCAAGTCTGTAATCCCAGCACTTTGGGAGGCGGAGACGGGCGGATCACGAAGTCAGGAGATAGAGACCATCCTGGCTAACACGGTGAAACCCTGTCTCTACTAAAAAAATACACACACACACACACACACACACACACACAAAAAAAAAAAAAAAAAAAAAAAAAAAAAAAAAACCTAGCCGGGCGAGGTGGCGGGCGCCCATAGTCCCAGCTACTCGGGAAGCTGAAGCAGGAGAACGGCATAAACTCCAGAGGCGGAACTTGCAATGAGCCGAGATCTGGCCACTGCACTCCAGCCTGGGCGACAGAGCGAGACTCCGTCTCAAAAAAAAAAAAAAAGAAAGAAAAAAAAAGAAAAGCTGCCTGCATATTGATATCAATTAATTACTAGTAATGATTAGTTTTGAAGCAGATTTTTCTAAATGACTAATTTGACTCAGGTTTAATAAATACATGCTAGACTAAAAATCTCAGTTAAGGCACTTTAGTTCATTTGAACCCCCACGTATATGTGCATTCTCTTGTTGCATTTTACAATGATTTTTGCAAAGTATACTTTCATTCTACAAAGCTCAGAATAATGAGAAGTTAATATAATTAAACAATACTGTAGATAAGATGATTTTTAAAAAGTAATGGATCTATATGGACAATTATTTTAAAAAACCCATGAGTCCATTGACTATATGTATTGAAGGTAGATGCCCAACAGCAAATATAAAACTATATATTTGAAATGCAGAAATTTCTTCTTGAGGGGGAAAAGGTCATAATCAACTTGAATATTAAAAGAAATAATATAATATCTGCATTTGAAATAAAGACATTTTAATAACCCTCTTAAGTGTGTTGTTAAGATTCATTTATCAAAAGTGCATTTCATGTACAAGTATATGGCTATGCATTCATGATGAAAACGTATGCATATGTAAATTTATATGTTTGCACACATATAAATCTTATGCAATATAGCCACACATGCACAAAATGTTTATAAAGAAAAAAAAGCTCATTTCTGTGTTCATATCAGCATCAAAATTTTTCAAAAATCAAAAATATTTTAGACTTTTTAAACAAAACCATTAGATTTAATAGGGATTATAATGATTCCAACACTCTGAATTATAGCTTATATTAATATAATTTTCTCTACTTACATTAATCATATTTAAATATATGTGTACACAGTTTGCTTTTTAATTTTAATATGATTTTCAGAATTTTATGCAAAATAATAAAATTAAATATTTTAAATGGAAAATACGTACAATCAATGTGAGGAAACTATAAAAGAATAACTGAATTTGTGAAGTAAATGCTAAAAAAGTTATTGTTTATATATCTCAGGCTGGCAATTACTGCTTATTATCTGCTTTTCAGAACTATACACAAATAATTGGTACACAAACTCATTTTCAAATAATGATTTGATGCTTCTGATATTTCTTTAGTATTTTGCTTCATAATGATATTAGATAGATATTGCTGGAAAATCTATTGCAGAATTTACTAAAACACACACCTTACCTTATAAAGCATTACATTCTTATAGATGAAGGAAAGTTTTGATTTAAAATAAATAGAGCTACTAGTTCTCTTAGTAAAACTATAATAATACAAAATGTAGAGCAAACAGAATGAGGAAATCAAAAAATTTTATCATTACTTACTTTCATAGTGAATCTTGAAGCCATTATTGGAACGACTGTTGTCTGTTGTAAATAGAAGGTATATAAAATTACTGCTACTAAATAGAAACTGGGGCACTTGGGTGCCATTGTAAGATCCAAGCAAGGGTGACAGAAGATTTGGCCCATCATGAACTTCCAGAACATCATAATTTAGTTCAGTCTGAAATCTAAGGTTAAAAGACACATGTGAAAATAGATTTAGAATAAACACTATATAGGGAAATAATACTTTAGACTGCTATTTAAATTCTTATTTAAAATTTTTCCATTTTATATTGTAATTTTCTTTAGCTTATCTAATATCTAAGATACCATTTAAGACACCATCATTTGTGAATACCAAAGGTATAAGCTCTCATTCCTATGAAAAATTATTATTAAAAAGTTATGTGTATATACTTGTTGTTCCTAAGTAAGATTCTTTCAAATATTATGAATTATCTTTTTCAAATATTATAAATTGTCTTTTAACTGGCCTGTTCATAAACCAAACATATTTTTGGAGTTATCTTTGGTTGCTTTCCTTATTTTTACGGAAAACTATGTGGTTTACATTTATTTTCAATCAGATAATTAGATTCTCATCTTAATAAGATATACATTTCAAATTTGACATCTGCTTTTATAATTATTTTTTATTAAAGTGTTTTTAATTGATACATAATTTTATACAAAATTTTTGGATAAATCTATTTCAGCCATTAAACATGTAATAAAGTTTGTATTTGAAAACAACAGTTCTAAGTAGGTGGTAACTAATGATGATACATTTGATGTTTATTAAAGTGTCGGCAGCTCTACTAAAGACTTTATCTACATTAGTTTATGTAATCCTCCCATTAACTCTATGTCGTAGCTGATATTATTGAACCCACTTTCCAAGTAAGAACATCACAGCCTTCAAAACTTTTTTCTTTTTTCTTTCTTTCTTTTTTTTTTTTTTGAGACAGAGTCTCATTCCATCACCCAGGCTAGAGTGCAATGGTGCCATCTTAGGTCACTGCAGCCTCCGCCTCCTGTACTAAAGCAATTCTCGTGTCTCAGCCTTCTGAGTAGCTGGAATTACAGGTGTGTGCCACCATGCTTGGCTAATTTTTGTATTTTTAGTAGACACGGGGTTTCACCATCTTGGCCAGGCTGGTCTCTAAGTCCTGACCTCCCAAAGTTCTGGGATTACAGGTGTGAGCCACTGCGCCCAGCCACCTTCAAAACTTAAATAGTATCACATTATCTTAAAGTACAGAGGAAGGCATCAAAACCAAGTCTCCCTGACTCTAACCTCTATTCTATGATGTCTGATCTTATCATTAGATTTTTGGTTGCAGTGGGCCAAGATCACACCACTGCACTCCAGCCTGGGCGACAGAATGAGACTTTGTCTCAAAAAAAAAAAAAAAGGGAAGGAAAAAAAGAAATTGTCAACCTATTATTTGGTTGCTTTGTAGTCAGTCTATTGTGAAGATTGAAACTGGAGTTTCACTTTGACAGCTAGTCAGCTGACAACAGCCATATTAAAATGCACAGAAGAGTCAGGCATTACTTTGAACTGAAACATAAAGAGACTTAATTCTTAATAGCATATCAACATTAACTGGTGATATAAATAACGTGTTCAGTACTGGTGAATCTTTAAAAAGAAAATCATTGCAGATTTGTCCTAAGGAACTATAAAAATACATTCTAATAACAAGCAAAATAGGATAGGGTTACACAATAAATTGAATTTCTTTCATTTTCTGTTTTAAAATAGTTGTATAAATTTCTCATGAATTGCCTCTATCTCGTGTTTGTTTATGAAATTAAATTTATTGTTTATGCTAAACAAATATTATGGTAGCACTAAATGTTATTATAAATGAAATTGGATCTAATCTTATTCAATTTTTGTTGTCTTTAAAAAACATTATTGATGTAATCCAAACCCTTCCTAACCAAATTGGAATAGTCCTCATTAACTTAAAAAAAATTATTCTCTGAAAGACATAGTGATAACATGCATTCATGGAGCTGATAGGAAAAGGAATAGAAAGATACATTTTGAACGATTGATAATAAAATGAATACGTCTTAGACTTAGCAGCTGCTGGATATTGAGAAAATTTAGAAACTGTGGGAATAAACAAAAACAAAAATTCCGTTGCAGATCTGAGAGCAAGAATTGCTAAATGTTTGGATATGTTAAGAAGAGGTAAATGGTTTTAAAAACATGTTTGTTGGTGTTACTGCTATTTTGTTTTGTATTTAACAGGAAATCATATTTCTTACAGTTTTATTGACAAGCTGTTGAGACAATCTCAAAGAGAAAATGAATAACACATTTGTAAATAATTTTTTTTCTGTAGGTTAATTTTAATAATTTTCTCCATTTGAGAATATAGAAATAAAACTACAAAATAGCTATGCCACCATCTTAATTATATTATCCGGTTTTTACAAATTTTATTTTCAACACATTTAAATGACTCATGAGTAGTGGAGAGTAAGTGACATGACTCTAATAAATCATTTCTTGGAACCAACTTCTACGACAATATTCTCAGAATAAGAGGAATTATTAAAAAGTTGGCAATGAAGTGTCCTTACAAGGGTTTGTCTGGAAATCAGAAGGGAATTAGATATTTTCAAGAATCTAGTATGTGTTAGATATTTTAGAAATGATATTCTATTTCTCAAAACAATCTCTAGAGAAAAATAAAGCACCAAGACATTATAAGGCCACTGA
This sequence comes from Mandrillus leucophaeus, assembly GCF_000951045.1. Classification (NCBI taxonomy): domain Eukaryota; kingdom Metazoa; phylum Chordata; class Mammalia; order Primates; family Cercopithecidae; genus Mandrillus; species Mandrillus leucophaeus. The sequence goes on along the minus strand of NW_012102465.1, from coordinate 3,863,151 downwards.
TCAAGGATGTGGTAGACATACTTATGTCTGATTTCATAGTGTCTATTTTATGTTGCTACCCTAATGGATAAAATTCACTTATTTTTTAAATTGAAATACCTTGTTCATCCCTTTGCTACTGAGTTACTGCTAACCATATGATAGCTTTGTATGATGTAGATTATTAAAATAACCGATTTTCTGGCAAAGCACATGGAGTATAGACAGCCCTCAACCAAAATCTCATACCCTTAAAAGGTCTTTAGAAAAGAATAAATAGAAGAAGATACTTAAGGAATTTTTTTCTTCAAATAGCTCCAATTCAATAATCTTATAGGATTTGGGGTGGAAGTAAAGGAAGGGCAAATAGAAAGCTCAAGCCGCAAAAGGAGCATTTATTTCAGTTTACAACAGTTAGAAGAACTTGGGACTTAATTTTATTTTATTTATATAAGGTAGATTCAAAATAAATATGTTGATATAAATGTGTTCTGTTTATTCTAAAATATTGAAAATATCATTAATAAATTCTTAAAGCATTCTAACTCCTGATTATTCCAGTGTTTGGGACAATTAACAAAGAATGATTGTTTAATGATTGGTATTAGGGATGTGGAAGGAGCCATGAGATTACAATTTATGTGAGTGGGTAATTTCATGATTAAGAAATGAGGCACAGTTGACAAGTCTGGCTTGGTGATGTTCATGGGGAAAAGCAAAAATCTTTAAACTGTAGGAAACATTCCTCACTCCAGGCCTATTCTGATCTATTTACAAGACTGATTATTGTTCCTGTGCACAAATCTTACATTGAAAATCACTTTTCAATTAGACTTTCTCGCTTCTAGCCTAATTTAAAAGATTTGTGTCTTAATCAATAGATAAGAGAATAAGAAAGTGGCAGAGTAAAACACGCTAAGTAACTCTATTTATAGAAATTAAATTAAGTTTTTGTCTATTTAACTAGTGTTACATTTTATTAAAATGGCTGGAAAGATTTCACCAGAAAGTCAGGTTTGAAATGGTCTAATTTCAAATATAGGCTATACAGTACAAGTGAATTCATTTTGGAGAATTCTAAAGGTATTTAAACAAGATAGGAAAGCACCAAAGAGGCCTATATTGGCCTGTTGGAAGGATAGAAGACACATGCTAAGAATTTTGGACAGAGAAAATAGTGCCTTCAATCAAAAGTCCAAAATCAAAAGTCAAAGTATGAATGCTCTCTGAATTGCAGGCATTGTTTGGCAATCAAACTGTTTGTCAAGTGGGCCACTCTAGCCTACTTTGAGCTGAAAGATAGTAGGAGTTTATTTATTTAATGAAGATTAATGACTCTCATTAGCAAATCAGCAGATGCTTTTCAACATAATAATGCACTTTGTGTTCATAAAGCTTAAACTAGTTTTCTAGTTATATTATTTTTGGCTTATATAGTATTTTAAAAATGAATAAGAGAATAAAAGAAAATGTTATTTTAAAATAACATTCCAGTTTCAATTAACTAGAAGGTGGGGAAGGGTTGATGTCTTCATAAGAAAACACTGCTGTTTGATTAAAAAAAAAAAGAAAACAGCATGTTTCAAAAGAAAGGCAAGATCCATTCCTACTCCCCAACTTCACCCAGAAAAACAAATAGTTAAATCACTCTGCATAATAAAGTAACAAATATTTTGAGACTTACCCTGCTATATACCAGAAGAGGCAGAGGGAAGGGGGAAATGAGGACTGAAGATTCAAGATGCAGAAGAGATTAAAGATGAAGAATGGTTTGGGATAAGAGAGGGTATTGGAGAGATACAAGCAATTATTCCTGTGATGGGGGTTATCAAGAAAATTTAGAACAGTGTAGGCTTATTCAATCTTAAATGACTCTGGATTGTGCCATAGTCCTCTTTCATTGTCACCTGCATTATGGTTTTCATGAGAACGAAAGAAAGTGATACAAATGAAAAGAGTAATGTTGAGAGAGTGCAGCAGCTTCAGTCTCTATTACGTAGGGTGATTCTGGAGACAGGATTTAAATTCAGAATTGAACAAAAGCATCCCTAGACATTCTTTGAAAATTGTAGGAGAGAGTAGATTCCCCTTGTATGTGGGATGGGGGTCAACTCTTTTTACTTGAATATTGAAGGATAATGACTGGTGAAAGTCATCTGGGTGATAGATACTAAGAATGGATACAAATAAAATATGAAAATAACATATTTTCAACTACCTTTGCACCTCCTGATACAAAACAATGTTTAGTCCAAAAGAAGAAATACAAAAATTATGTACTTGACATATTATATCAATATATATGAGATTATTTCTGATAGATTAACAAATACGCTTGTTTTTCAAATGTAAAATACTAAATTTAAAAATTGAAAAATATGGATGAAATACTTGTCCTATTGTTCCAAATAAATACATATCATGCTTTATCGTATATTCCAAACCAAATGTATTTCTGTGTGCTTAAGTAAGGTTGGTTAATTTTAGTTCAACATTCATGGAACAACTATATTGGAAAAATATTTAATAATGAATAAATAAGATGCTTTTCAAGCTTTCTAAAATTGCTATGGCAACATAAGTCATGTAAACCAATAAATAGGAGATATGGTTTCAACAAAATAGCAACAACAACAAAAAATGCCAAATGAATGTAAATGAAAACTTTAAAAATGTGTAAATCATTTTTGTGGGCTGAATTGTGTTCCCCCAAATTTCTATGTTGAAATCTTAACCACTAGTAGTACTTCAGAATGTGATAGTATTTGGAGAAAGAGACTTTAAAAAAGGGTAATTAAGGTAAAGTGAGATCATATAAATGGACCCCAATCCAATGTAACTGGTGTCCAGGACATAAACACACACACAGAGAAAATCTCATGAAGATAAATGGAGAAGACAGCCATCTACAAGGCAAAAAGAGAATCCAGAATAAACTGTCTTGTGTACACCTTGATCTTGAACTTCCAGCCTCCAGAGCTGTGAGAAAATTAGTTTCTGTTGTTTATCTCACGCAGTCTGTGACACTTGGTTATGGCAGCCTTAACTAATACAGAAAACTAATATAGCCCTAGTAAACCATGTAGATTATAATAAGATAGTGTTAAATTAAGTTTAGCTTAAAACCTCTTGTATACTTTGAATTCCTGCGTAAGAAAGGGCAAGCTAACTAAGAGTATAATCTTGCAATAAATAGCTGAGTGTCATCCAATTACAGAAGCCAAGTTTCAGTCAATAACAGGCCACCAACTGATCAGATCATATCTATACAAGGCAAATGCCAAGCTGTAACTAATCAAGCTGTTTCTGTATGTCACTTTTTTTTTTTTTGGTCTATAAATACTTTCTGCCCACTTGCTATGTGAAGCTCTTCGTGTATACTGATTCAAGGTGCTACCTGATTCATGAATTGTTCTTTGCTCAAATAAACATGATTAAATTTAACTTGTCTAAGGTTTTTAACAGTAGAATGAACCCATGTGAAATGTTTAATACTTTACATCTGTTCAAAGTGGAATCTGTTCTCTCCCATGCAGATGTTAACACTAGCATGGATGGACACATTCAGTGAAGGACCTTTTGAGTTAGGAAAGAATCATATTAGGTTTGTAAAATTCAATCTTCAGTCAATAATAAATATATTCTGCTGTACTTATATGTTTTTCATGTGGCTCTAATGCTTAAGGAAGTTTTTTGTTCACCTGTTTGTTTTTTAAGAAAGGGGTTGGGAGATGAGAGAAGTCAGTGATATAATTGAGAGATTATATAGATAAAGCTATTTTGATTTGTAAATTGTGATTCAATAGCATATGAGAAGTTTCATTCTTTTAACATTTAAAATATTCAATATTGTAGCCTTTTACAATATAGTTTATTTGATCAGTAATACTAATTTTTCTAGCGGAAATAAAAGGTCAGCTGTTGAACCATTACTACATACTACATGACAGTCATTTTCAGAAGGACTTAGAGGTGAAAGCATATGGATAGCGTGCCTAGGTGTCTTAGACTGCACTACAGTGTTGATTTGAATGTGTTTACGGCACCTTTGCTTCTTGAAAACTAGCAGAGCAGAATTCACAGGCCCTTCAAAATATAGGACAACTAAACTCATTAAGTTAAAGGTCACATGTTCGTATCTTAGTAGTATACATGTACATAAAGCAAAAAGGTCGATCTTGCATATTTCAATAGTACTGATACAGCATTAAACAAATAGAAAATTAACTTGGAAACAGGCTGAAAGGTTAAAGGTGGCAAACAGATGAAAGCATTCAAAGCACAGCAATTTGACTATTACAATAAAATTAAACATTGATTTGGTAAATGCAAAAGAGAATATCAACTAGTCTTTTAGATAATATTTTCTTTAAAAGTAGAAAAAATATTTGTGAGACCTTTCAAATGTAATTTTGATGGAGTGTCCAGGTTCAGCTTCAATCACCCACTCACAATTCAAAGAGTCTTTGTAGTATCCTGGCCATCCTGGTGAGAGAATCACTCCACTGGGAGCTGAAAAATGGCCACCACATGGGGCTGAAAAATTAAATCAGAGAACAAGTAAGAATAAAACATTCAGCATAAATCACAGATATTATTCTTAACACTAAAAATTTTTTAAAACAAATCTCTGCATATCTTTATTAAATAGTTAATACTATTTTTGAAAGTAATGGTACCTCATCAAAAATGATGATTTTTCTAAAAAGGTAATCTACTTTTCAAAATATGAAATAGCTGTATTTAGCATAGCTCATCCTTAAGTCCTTAAGTCTATGAATAATACCCCTTACATATGTTCTTGTCTCTCTATCATCATCTTTGTATTCAAAGCTTGAAAGAAAACCCAAGTTGTTAGTTTTGATCTCTTTCTCTTTTATTTTCTTACTTATGTTATCAAATTCTACTAATTCATCTTATACACTAACAGTTTGAACTTCCATTTTCCAGAGTCACTACTATAATTCAAGCCTTCATTGATTCAGCTTTTTACCTTATTTCTCATCTGCTATTTTCTTTCTTACTTTAGTACAGCTGTCAGAATAATGTCCTTCAAATTACAGTTTCATCACACCATTTCCTAGACATCTATCCCCTTTCTTTGTTTTGTATTTTGATCTCTTTTCTTTTTAATATCAAATTTAAATATTATTTATCATTTCAAATATTGTATCCTCCGATTTCCCTAAACTCACACATAATTGAAACCACAATGATAGCATTGCAGTTCCAGTAAGCACTGATTAGATCATTTAGTGTAAACGCTCATTTTGGAGATGTGTAAACCAAGTTTTAGAGAGAGCAAATTGCCAAAGTTCACTATGTTGAAAAGTTTTAAAATCACTTTCAACTCAACTTCTGCAAAACAAAGCCTTAGTACTGACCCTCTTCCATTACTTCCCGTATTGGTAAATGAAACCACCATCTGTCCAGTTGCATAAACTAGAAAGATAGAAGTATTCAGTTTTCATACTTATATTATTTTTACCATTTACTCCCATATCCAACCCATCCGTTACTCCCATATCCAACCCATCTGGGAGCTCGCTCTTGTTTCTCTAGCTCTATGACTTTTGTCTTAGCTTAAAGTACCATAATCTCATCCCTGAGTATGGAAATATCCTCTGAACTGGTCTCTGCATTTACACTATTCTCCATGCTACAGATACAGTGATTTTTTTTTTCTTTTATTTAATTCACAAAGCTTACCATGCCCTTTAGTGACAACTTTCTGTGTTTCCTAATAAGGCTCTGTAGGATCTAGCTGTTACTTATTCTCTAGCCTTGTCTCGGAACTCCCCTTCACTCTGCAGCCCAGCTACATTAGCCTGCTCTACTTTCTGGAAGTATACACTGAAGAGAACATGGAGGAAAGAGTATTTGAGATGTTGAAAATTATCAGGAAAGAAAAAAAAGGCTAAATGTATACTAGATCAACTTTTTAATACATCACTATTCCCAGTATCTTATCACATTATTTTCTTTAAATCTTCCCATTTAAACTCTTACCCATGTGTTTATATTTTTTCTAGCTTATTTCTTTCTGCTTTGTCTTACAGAATTTCTGAAAACAATTGCTCTAGACACTACTTTACTCCTTTTTATTCTTTAAATAACTTGATGGAACCCAAATGAAATAGTAAATATTTATAAATTGGCCTAGGAATTAAACATTACTGTAAAATTTCCATTTTTAGTAAAACATTTTCTATGTGAAATTGCCAAAAGATGTTATTTGTATGACAGAGAACCTTCATAAAAACTAAGTTTTCTTTCTTAGTAGAATTTAATTTCGTTTCCTGAAAAGCTTTTAAAGGAGGCCATTTTCACGAGGATTATTTACTCTTCCTAGTTATGATGACTCATAATTAGGTTTCCTGTAGGGTTATGCATTTCAAAAATGAAATTATGTGCATAATAGTCACGTAAATTACCATACTTTACAAGACAGAGCTAAATATTTTAGTGAGAGAGAGTCCTCAAAGTATGGAGTATTTCTAACACAAATCTTCATTATGTCAGCAACTCATATTGTTCCAGAAAAGCATTCATTCATTCAACCTAATCATCATTAGGCAAGGTAGTCATAAAATTAACAATTGAGTAATGGGCCATAAAGGATTAAAAAGTAAAGTACTGAGAAGCATTCTGACTAGTCACTCAGTGCAAAATGTGAGGGAGGCAGAGTTAAGAGGGGGCTTTAGAGTGAAAAAGTAGCCTAAAGATGTGATTCATTGCTGTTTGTTTCCCAAAATGACTCTCCAGAATAGTGACTCTGCTTGTGGTTCTTCTTCTACTTCTGATATTTTCTGAAGGTGCTACTTTCTCACTTAAAGGGTTGGAATTTCCCTAAATTATTCTTCCAAAAGTATAGGAACCAACTCTCCAGAAGGTCTATGCCCAAGAGGTGAGAGACATGCTTATGTGGGTCGGTCAGCAAAAGTCTCATGATTAAAGTGACCCTCAGGCACATGAGAGGAAAATGTCAGTAAGGAGATGTCATGGTGTAGCAACAGTGGAAGAGTATGGAGTAGATAAAATGCAGGAGAAAGGAGAGACTAAATGTAGAAAAACAAAACAAAGCAAAAAAACAGCTGGAGAAAAAAAAAGCTGCCCAGAGTTTTGGAACAAAAGCCTAAAAATACTATTATTATTGTTATTTATTTATTTATTTATTTATTTATTTATTTATTTGAGATGGAGTTTCGCTCTTGT
>NW_012102465.1:3840572-3855097 GCF_000951045.1 Mandrillus leucophaeus | reverse complement strand
CATTCATTCATTCATTCATTCATTCATCTTTTATTCATTAATATTTCAGTTCTTCGACATGCCATTGTGTGGCAGGTGTGTGCTTGTGTGGCATTTGTACTACTTCTGCAAATGAACATTTATGGAATGCTTTCTATGTGTCAGGCACTCTTAGATTATTTTACACAATGCTCAAAATAATCTAGCCAGACAAGAAAACTGATGTGTAAGGAATTTAAATAATTTGCATCTGAGCTGTCAAGGATTTGAACAAAGCCAGTTTGACTCTAGAAAAATTCTTTCCAACTGACATTAAGATAGTCTTTTTCCTCTCCTCACAGTGCCCATGGTGCAAAAGACAGAAACATTAACAAAAGGTAAAAATGTCAAGTTCTGTAACAAAGGTATGCCCACAGTACAAGGGGCCTAGAAAAGGAAATGAATACATGCTTCATAGAAGAGATTATGTTTAATTTGAAGAGTAAACAGGATGAACTCAAGAATGAGTCAGAATTCACCAACAGAAAAACTGAGGGAGGATATTGTAAATGAAAGCAACATCACATGCAAATGTGTAGAGGATTGAGTTAGCATAAAGTAATGCAAATACCTTTTCTAGGGAATAAAGAAGTGATGAGAGAAGATTAGAAAAGGAGCTGGTTTGCCTCCAGTATGGAAAGTGAACCATGGCAATTGAAAAATTATTGACAAAGGACACATACATATATACATATACAGACAAAGGATAAGATTTTCATTTAAACAAAACTTTCATGTAAAATAGATTGCAGCACTACACCTGGATTTAGTGAGATCAGTTAGGAGATTGCTACAACTATCTAGGAAAGGCATTATCAGATTCTGAAATAAGGCTATAGCAGAGATAGGCAGAATGTGCAAGGTATTTACGAAGGAGAATCAAAAGCATTTATTGAAGTGCAGAGAGTAACTCTGAGGAAGGAGTCTCAACCGGTCCTTGAACCCTTGGCATGTGCAATAGGGTGGACGGTGATTCCATTCACCAAAATGGGAAACACGGAACAGGGAGGAGCTTCATGCGGAAAGTTAATGAGATTCAGTGCTAAAATGGAAGGGTCTACGAAATATCACAAGAAACAAGAGAAAATAAAATCTGGAGCTCTTAGCTATCTTAGGGGTGATTTTCAAAATTGGTTGATGTTCAAGTTTCCATATAGGTTGAAGGTAAAGGTGAATTTAGAGGAAAAGATGAGAGATGATTGAATATGCAACCCTTTGAAAAAAGTTTTAATTTAATAAAATTAAGTAGGTATTGTCCAATAGCTAGTATATCACTACACTGAGAAAAGGGCTGAGATGAATTATTTGTTTGGGTCTTCCTCTCACCGAAGTGTGTGAACTGGGATAACTTTAACAAGTAAAAATAATAAATTCTTAGGTTTTAGTGGAAAAATAGAATAGTGTATATCTCACTTGACTGAGATAAGCTTTAGTTTAACTAAATTTAGACAGGCTTCTTCTTGACTCAAGACCCTCCTTCCCATCTCCCTTTCCTAGAGCATTTACTTTAGAAAACTTGTATTTTTTTTTCCCTCTACACCTTTGAAATGTAAATTTTCTCCCAGCCTCTTGCTAGTTTTATGACCCAAGAATATCTTTTTCAATGACCTGGGAAACATCCTTTGGAGCACCCTTATCTTCCGGTCTCTGTGGGAGAGTGGGAACCTAACTTCAATAAGCTCCAATTATCAAACATAAATGATCTAATCACATTGGCCAACCTACCCCCTAACATGCTCCTACTAGCTCACCCCAATGCTTAAAAACCCTCTCTCTCTTTGGAAGGAGTTGAGTTCAATCTTTCTTCTCTTTTACAATAGTCTCAAATAGTCTTGCTTGCCTGTTTAACTCTGACGGAGAAATTTTTCTTTGACACACACATGATCCTCAACTTATGATGGAGTTTTGACTTATGATCATGACTTGATGAGAAACATGGACTAGGTAGTGGCAGAGCTGAGACTCAAATTCAAATTGTTAAATTCCTAGTTAAGAATTACTTCCACAATAGATTTATGACTTTTCCAAAAGGAAATTTTATTTAAGCATTTTATACTCTCTTTACCATTGTTTAGTGAAGACAGAAATAGATAAAAAGTCAGCGGAGTAGAATATTCAGTCCAAAAGTTTTTAGTATAATGTTGAGGCTCTAAACACTCCATTTTAAGTGCCTCTCCGCTACTATTTATTATTCATTTTTAATTTATTAAACATTTAGTTTCTGCTACTATGCCTAAGATACTGTGCTAGCTGCTGAAACTGAAAAAAAAAAAAATCTATATGACATTATATCTGCCTTCAAGAGATACACATTTTCTACAAGGAAGATTGATAGAGTTAACATGAAACATGATAAGTACATGCTTGAGCTGGGTAAGTAGCTTTGAAATATAGGGCAGGGACACGTACTATGCCAGGGGCATTAGGAAAGAGTCCCGGAAGGAGATGTTTGAAGATGAAGAGTTTAGATTAAAAAATGAATACACGCAAAATAGGCTTAACAGAAGGGGGACAGATAGGCAGAGGTAGGAAGTAAAAAATACTAATCTGTGTGAAGGAAAAGTCAAGTGGTTCTTTGTTGCTACAACTTATTGTTAGTGGACGCCTAAGAAGGAGCAGTTCCTGGGGGCCTCTAGTTATATGCAGTAATTATTGCTTTCAAAGACTTTCAAACTTTAGTGGGCATCTACTGAGCTTGTTAAAATGCAGATTCCTTTGGGAGACCGAGGCGGGTGGATCACGAGGTCATCCTGGCTAACATGGTGAAATCCTGTTGAAAGGACACAAAGATAGATGTGTACCCGCCCCCCCCGCTACACCTTTGTTCTTCTCTCTAATCTTTGCACATACCAGAGATTTCGTAAGTTCTGTGAGCACCTGTTTTTCTGCATGTACCAGAGATTTTGTTTTGCACATACCAGAGATTTTGTAAGTTCTGAGGCAAGGTCACAAGACGTGTTTAAGTAAGATAAACTCTTGCTGCCATAAACCAGCTCTCCCGCCTCAAAGGTTGAACCGAAATATCAGAAATGGCGGGAACCAATCATAGTTAGCCAAATCGCCTTGTTCAAACACTAGCCAATCATATATCTGATTTGTATAATAACTCTATGCCCACTTTTCTTAGACTATATAACACTGCTCAGAGCTCAGTGGGGGAGCTCTCCTGCCCATCTCGTTTCTCGAGCGAGGGAGAGTTCCAGGTTCGAACCTGTAATAAAGATCCTTGCTGCTTAGCTTTGATTCTGGACTCTGGTGGTCTTCTTCGGGGAATAAACAGTCTGGGCATAACAAAGTCTCTACTAAAAAATACAAAATATTAGCCGGGCACGGTGGCGGGCGACTGTAGTCCCAGCTACTTGGGAGGTTGAGGCAGAAGAATGGCGTGAACCCGTGAGGCGGAGCTTGCAGTGAGCCGAGATCACGCCACTGCACTCCAGCCTGGGCAATAGAGCAAGACTCCATCTTAAAAAAAAAAAAAAAAAAAAAAACCACGCAGATTCCCGTGCTGTACTTCTAATAGTTGTAAGATGGGACCCAAAAATCTGCATGGTTGACAAAACCCGCACCTGATCCCTCAGGTCCTTTTATTGATTAGGTATGTGGACCACACAGGAAATTTAAGGGATGTGGGTGTTCTGCGGCTGCAAGAGTCCCTTGGTTAATCTCTCCGTTTTCCGGGATGAGGAAGTTATTTGGATATTTTAGTGAAATATAGGTTGTTGCCTTTAATTCTCCTTTTTGTAGCAATGAAAACAACAATGTGATATATAAAGTCGACATAATTCATTTATCTAGCTTTATTTTTCTAAGGCCTGAAGAACGTCTGTTATAAATTAATGGGAGTTTGAGGGCTGGCTCAATTTTGTGTTACTTTAAGAGAAAAGGATACATTCAAAGAACCCACTGTCTTTTAAGACCTGGATGAAAGAATCAGAAGTGCTTCAGACTGCATTCTGATAAAATTCTCTTGAATAAAAATGCTAAGGAGTGCTGATACGCCACAGCAAGAGATGCTCTTTCATCTGAGAAGTGGTACTTAGGTGCTCAGAAGGAAGTTGGGGACCATGAGCTGAGCTAGGTTTTGATCACAGGGATTTTGCCATAGGTGAATTAAAGAGGTGAACATTGTAGCATTTCGTCTGATAACAGCCCTTCTGTGGAGTTGTGCCTGATAAAATCTAGATGCCAACTCAAGGACAATCAGACAACGACAGTTCCATTTTGTTCCTTTAAAAAAAAAAAAAGCTTTATGGTTATAGGTGTGTGGTAAGTAATCACCAGCTCTCTCAAACCTCAGCACACCGCAAGGTGGTTCAAAAAAAATTACAGGGAACAAGTCAGGTATGTATCTAGGATAAGAAGAGAAAGACAGAAACATGATAATTAAAGAACCAAAAGAGTCCATTTCCATAACTACTATCCCTCCCCATACCCAGCTCCACAAAGTTTAGAAGCAAAATCCTGCCAATGGCTATTAAATTAGATTATTCTATACTAGTCCTCCAGGAGACTTAGAATTTAGTAACATCTAAATACTTAACTAAAGGAGAGCTCTCTCTCTCTATATATATTAAAAAATGTGTGAATACATATCTGTTTATAAGAACCACAAATCAATTCTGATCTATGTATCAAATTGTTACTCTAATTGCTTTCTCAAAAGAACTCTCTCTAAAAAGAATGTAATGTCTGTGAATGAGAATGGCTTCCTTTCCTCTGAGACTAATTGAGATTCAAGAGAGAACCTCCTATCCTCAAAGGGAAAGTTCATCAGGCATGCAAGTCCAGCCTTGTCTCCAAACAGTTCTCCCGGGACTTCAGTCCCATCCTATTCACTCAAAGAATTCTCTTAGATATCCCATTAGGGAGTAGGAAGGAGCATAAGTCACAGCTATGCAGGGAGTTCTGTGCTGAGGGCAAGGGAGTTCTTGCTTGAGTAAGCATTTTATAGAACATTCTAAAGCTGGTGAAGCAAAAACAGAAGACTTTTTTTTTTTCTAATTACTGCCTTAAAACACACACTGCCAAATCTCTTTCTGTCCTCAAAGAGCATGTTAAGCAGAGACTCTAGTTTTCTTATCATTTCTAGTATTTAAAAACTTGGTCCAGTTCAATTTAAAACTCTTATCTCTTTCTCTCCATTCACTCACCCAAGGGGCCTCTGAGTAGTGGCCAGAGAGACTTGGAGGATGGGGAGGAGCATGCTAAAGGAATGCCAGCACTTTCAGATTCATTCCTCTACTTACTTTAGCACTTGGAGAAGGTATTATCATTTATTTCATATCTTGTTCTCTTCCTTTTACCTTTAGATCCTGTTTCCTGTGGTGAGTTAGGGCTGGAATGAGGTAGATTATGCTATCACAGCCCTTTCCTGGAAGTTACTGCTTTCCTTGAAAACCTTTGTCTGGTCACTGGTGCCTCCCTTTTGTCAGGTATGGAAAATGTTGATTCTCCAATGAGAACAAATTAATTGTTTGCAAAGGCCAAGAGTGAGGAGAATTGCTTGTCACTGCACAATCCCCTGATAAAAGAGAAGCTCAACCTTTTGTAGTTGCTTGTCTGCTCCCATCCCTGGCAGTATACCCTATAACTATGTTGGATTGTCTTTTCCTGTGGCCAAGTCTGAGTAATGTCTTTGGTATTCATTTGATGCATAGGAAACTTACATCATTGACTAACCAAACTGTTGGAACTAAACAGCTGTCCCTCTCTCCAACCTGCCAGCTTTTCACCAACTTCTTTTCTCTTGTTCAACAGGCATAGAATGTAGATCAGCAAGTCCATTGTATAAGCAAATATCCACCTGAGAATTCTCTTTCACACAAACATCTCCATTCTCTGTAAGGGATTCTCTTGCAGCCTTTTCCCTCAATTTGGCTTGAAGATAAGGAGACTAGCACTTTCCTTCCTCTAAGAAGAATGAAAAAACAAACAACTTATGATTCGAACAGTTGTAGATAGATGGATGATAGAGATACATATATAGATTAGATAAAGATATATAGATCTCCCTAGCTTTTGCTGCTTAATACATTGGAAGTAGGATGGCAGAGGTTATGACTGAGATAAAAGAATCAGCTAGAACCCACTTAAGCTCTGGAGGGGTGTCTCGTCCTCAAATTTTCATGAAGAGGAATATAGATAAATTTTTCTTCTTAACCGGAGACCTAAGTTGCCAAAGCAAAAGCAGCAGGAAAATTTAGTTCTCCACTTTGTTAGTCACACATTTATTCCTATTGTTTTCCTTGTCAGGAGGGCTGCAAATATAACAATGTTCAAAATTGTTTCTAGTGTCCACAAGAAAGAGGCAACTTTGCCTGTCTTAACCCAGCATCTTAGTTAAATCATCAGCTTTGAGGCAATAGCATTCATCAGACTCTTCTAATGTATTTCACTAAATGTAATCTCCTTTATCTATAAAGCAGCCCCATGAATGTATTACATCTAATCATATTCAAAAACATGATCATGTAATCCAGAAGGCCAATATTCATTTCCATTTTTGTCAGGGAGATTGCTTTAGATCAAAGGGGGCACTGCTGACTACAGTGTAGGGAGCATGTGAGTCAGTCAGGTAAAAAGGATGAGAGAAGCAGAAAGCATACATGCATCAGAGCCTTCTGAGACTCAGAGGAGAAATAATTATGAAGAAACTAATGGTTGGGCACAGGTGGACTGAACAACAAGCCATTTCTAATTTGAACTACAAATTTCAGTATCTGCATGGAAGGAAAAGACGAGGAAGGAAAAAACCACAGGGATCAAGTATCTTTAGAGAAGAATGGTATATCACTTTGGCAGCTGTGTTGAGAATAGAACTGAATGAAAGAAGAGACAGAAGCAGTGAGAGCAGTTAGGGGGCTAGGGATTAATTAAAGCCAGAGACAAAGGTTGCTAGGATCAAGATGTCAGCAGTGGAGGTAGTAAGAAATACTTGCGTTTTGAATGATTTCAAAGGAAGAGCTAGCCAGTTTTTCTGATGCATTATCTATGGTTATGACAGAAAGAAAGGAGTCAGGAAAGATTAGACAAAGACTGAAGAATTTTGACCTGAATGACTGAAATAATGGAGTTGCTATTAATAATGGAGAAAGTGAGTGACAGTAGCAGGTTTAGAGTGATGTGGGGAGACAGATCAGTTTTGGACAGGGTAAGTTTTAGATGCCTATTAAACACCTAAGTGCAGATGTGGAGTAGGAAGTTGAAGATATAAGTCTACATTTCAGGGCAGAGAACCAGGCTAGAGATGTAAATTTGAGAGACAGCACCATATAGATATTGTTTACAGTTAGATACTGATTGAAAAATCACCAGTGAAATGAATGAAATAGAGAGCAGAAAATATCCAAAATGTAGCTCTGGGACATGCACTTAAACAGATCACAGAGAGGAGGAGAAACCAGGAAGGGAGACTAAAATGAGCCTGAGCAGTATATTTAATAAAATAAAAGTTAATAACATAATTTTTAGACTTGTGTAACTTATTTTTCCATAAACAATTAAATAATTATATAACTTTAAATTATTGAGGAAAATTTGATTTTAAAACAAAAATGGTATTAATTTCAGATTCTATAACAAAATAATGAATACATTAATGCATCTTTCATTTTTGTTCTGCAATAAAATCCTTTTCAACTTTCACTCTACATGAGTATAGTTCAGTAGCATTTTGTTTTAAAGGATTCACCAATGAATAATAAATCTTTATATTCAGGAACTGTTTCCTTCTGTGGCTGCAACACAGGAGAATTAATTTATGTCCAACTGTCTTGTTTTTTAAAACAGAAAACTCAAGATGACTTAGTTATCACTGCTTGACACTTAGAAAGAGAACCTTCTTGTTTTATACTACATCTCATGGCCTGGCATCTCTTTCAAGTTCTTTTGGGATTCATTGGCTGGCTTGTTACTGGCAAATTCAGAAGCGGGCATTATAAAGTAGAAGCAACTCAGAGAGCAGCTGAGAATATGTGTCAAAAACTTGCTGTCTCTCTTCTTGTTTTCAAAACCAGTATATAATTTCTTATAACAAGGTGGAGAATTTATTTGCCAAGCTTCCAAGAAGATAGAATCTCAACTGAAAACCATTAGAATGGAATTAATGAATCTTTCTTGGGTGCAGAGTATAGTGGAGTGGATTTTCTGGTAAATTGAGAATAATGTGTGTGACAGAGGGACTGAATTCATGTAAGCAAAGACATGGGCCCTGCAAAGGAAAATAGGAAGGGAGAGAAGAAAAACGGGGATGGGAGGACTGTGTGTGTAAGCATGGGGGAAGACAGAAAGGAAAATAAATGATAATGATGATGATTGTGATGATTTTTACAAGCTACCTTGAATGGTGGGTGAGAAGGGGGAAAAGATGGCTTAGAAATATATTTGAGAAGCTTTCTGTTTACTTCATTGTATAAAACACTTGCATCCTAACTCAAAAAAAAAAAAAATCAAAGTAAAAATCTCTGTTATTTATCAATGCTTCTTAAATAACTTTGGTATAGTTCTTTAGTCTGCCTGAAATCAAATCATACTAGATAACTGAGCCACATTAAGAGCTAAATTATTAGCAAAATTGTACTGTCTCATGGTAAAAATAGGATAAGACATGAGGGGAATATCAATGCAAAGCCAAAAGGATATTGCCGAGAGCTCTTTGAATTTGAAATGATCATTTGGGGGAGAATGCACAATTCAAGATAGGATGTTCCAGTTAGACTCTAGTTGCTAGAGGATCGGACTTAAACAGTGTTACACAGCTTCACAACAAAAAAGAGTAACTCAAGAAACTTCCTCATGAAATAACTACTTTGCAAAATGATTCTTAAGTGGCCCCAAAGGATACTCAATTTATGGAGACATTGGTGTGCTTTCTTAGAAGGAATAGAGTTTGCTGTCCAATATATGGTTTCTAAACTGCTTCACTGGCCTAGCACAATGGATTGATTGCTGTTCTTTTCTAATGTCCATGAAGGTATTGTGTAAGCTAATGGAAACATTGCTCTCAGCTGTCAATAATACTATTTTTGTATTATTTGTATTGTTTTTAAGCACAGAAATATTTATCTATAACTATGTCTGTATAAAAAGTGGGAAAACACACGTGTCCCTTGGGAGAGTAGCCTGCTTCCTTTAGCCCATCTAATTCATTTCTGTTACTTCCTTGCTCCTGTAAGCATTTGAGATTATGATTCCTAATCTGTGGCATTGGGCATTAGGTGCTATCTGTAGACTCAGACTCACCAAAACTACCATCTAGCCTAGTGGCAGTTGGCTTCATCATCCTAGAGAAGATAAATACCTAGATGAAGTTGAGTTGAGTAAAAGTTTTGGAAAGACATTTTCTGGCTGTGTGTTAAACTCACAGAACAAATTAAAAGCAAGATTCCTACTAGGAAAAAGTATTAAAAAATTGGAAAATCAAAAGTACCTGTAACAAGATCATGGCAGAATTACCTATAGCTAATTTACCAAATAATCACAGACACTCTTCTTTACAAACTGATTTCAAGAATCTGGTAAAGCAAATCAGAACTGAGAAAAAATAAATTAATTATGGCTATATTTAAGAAAGAAAACCAAGTAATGATGCTTAGATCATTTGAGGTAGAAACAACAAAGCAGATACCTTTTGACAGACAGTGAGGCAGGCAGACAGTCTCAAGCCCTTGGAGTTGGCCCTTAGATGGTCAGATTTAGGTGGGCAGAGATGAGTGAGTTTCCCAAATCCCAATAGGAAAATCCCTCTGCTGAGTCAAATATTACTCTTAAAATTTGCCTTCTGTATAGCAGTACTGGTCACAAGGAAAATTCCAGTGACAAGGAATTCTGTGGGATTTTACTGGATGATTACAGGATTTGGGAATTTTGTGGGTCAAGGATGGTTCCAGTTTGCATTGCCTAGTACAGTAAAGGGAATTCCGTTGTGTGATGTTCCCTTGAAAGAAAGAATTAAGTGAAAGTACTATCTTAGCTAGGCACAGTGGCTCACACCTGTAATCCTAGCACTTTGGGAGGCTGAGACAGGTAGATCATCTGAGGTTAGGAGTTCAAGACCAATCTGGCCAACATGATGAAACCCCAATCTACTAAAAACATAAAAATTAGCTGGGCATGGTGGCGCACACCTCTAATCCCAACTACTCAGGAAGCTGAGGCAGTAGAATTGCTTGAACCTGGGAGGTGGAGGTAGCAGTGAGTCAAAATTGCGCCACTGCACGCGAGTCTGGGTGACAGAGTCTGAGACTCCATCTCAAAAAAAGAAAATAAAATGGACTGTCTTACTCATATTTCAGGAGACACACATACACATGCTTAAGTGGAGAAATAAAATTGAAATTTGGCCGAGTGTGGTGGCTCACACCTGTAATCCCAGCACTTCGGGAGGTCGAAGTGGGCAGATCAACTAAGGTTGGGAGTTCAAGACCAGCCTGACCAACATTGTGAAATCCCGTCTCTACTAAAAATACAAAAAAATTAGCTGGGCATGCTGGTGCATGCCTGTTATCCCAGCTACTTGGGAGGCTGAGGCAGGAAATTGCTAGAACCCGGGAAGCGGAGGTTCCGCCGCTGAGCCAAGATTGCACCATTGTACTCCAGCCTGGGCAACAAGAGCGAAACTCCATCTCAAAAAAAAAAAAAAGAAATACAATTATGTTGTGTCCCATTTCCAAACTTCCTTGCACTTAGGCTGGTAGAAAGAACTTTGAAGGTTATGATACAGATGAGCTTTATGATGTCCTCAGAGGCCCCTGAAATTCTGATAATATTACAAGAAATAAAAAGGTAGATTTAGGGTATGAAAAAAAGCAATTCCAAGAAGGAAGCGAGAAAACTGTACTTGAAGAGGGCTGAACTTAGTGAGGAGGCTCACAAGATATCCAAAAAGGGCCTGGACTGTGCAGAATAGTAAAATAAATGATCGTGAGGGAAGCTGTGTTGTGAAGGGAGGACAGTAGTTTGTGCAGCTGCTATGAGTGGGACACTGGTGAAGAGAGAGGAAGAGGATTTTTAGAAAGCTTTCTGTGTGATACATTATGAAAATCCTGGGTCAACTCATTAAAGGAGGTCTACAACAATCGTCTACACAGTTCTTCAGGGCTTTAGAATGTTTCTTTGAAGAAGATGCCATGAAGAGACTGGCCCTAGGGAGAGCCAGATATATTCAGGCTACTGTCTCAGTGTCGGTGAAGGAGTCATTGCCTGCCATTAAACCAAGTTAAGATGACAGTTTGTGGAATTCAGTGTGAAATAACTGCAATGCTGATTACAGTAACGTATTTTGTTTTCCATTAGCAGAACTGAAAGCTCATAAGGCCTTAAAAGGCAACTAATCTTTCTTCTTTATGGCGAAAATTCGTTCTAGAGAAATGAGTTGAAATTTTCAGAAACTCCCAATCTATCCTCATAGTTAATGCATCAGTGTTGAACTTCAGGTCAGTGAATAAAATGTATAACCAAATTATGTTAAATAATTATATTTAAGTTACCTGAAATGTGGGATCATAAATCTGCAACATATTATGATATTTCTCCCTTTTGGTCTGACAATCCTTATTCAAGGACTATGGCAGATGAAAGTTTCTTTAACTATTCTCAAAGATTTCCCAAAGTTTTAGGGACTGATTGATTCATCAGTTTGAGGACTGATTGACATTGGTGGATCACAAATTTGCCAATATGCCTAAACTTTTAGACACTTATGATACAAAGGAGTTGGGGATGGTGGTAATCTTTAAGTGGATTGAAGCTCTGAGTTTTCGAACAAAAACATTTTATACTGACTTCCATTGTTCTGTAAGTTCTGATTCAAACAAAATGTTCTACCTTCCAATTTTAATACACAGCATTCCATATACATACATAACTTTTAACAATGAATTTGATTTTGAAGAGAATAAAATAGAAGAAGAAATTTAGTTGTTTTAACCAGAAAATGCAAACATGTACATTTAAAAAGTTATTCTATTTGAAATGTTTAATATTATGATGATTTAAAAGTTTCAGCTAAAATGTTAAGCATGTTAACATTTGCTAACATTTGTAAATGTTGGAGGCTGTGATAGTGCCCCAAAGGTGAACTATAATAAATAATAGGCAAATTTTTATCTTTGAAAATACAGACTGTCTAGAGAAAAAAGGAGACAGGAGAAGTAGGCTCCCAACCATAGCTCTCTATGTAAGTGGGAGTGGCTCTGGAAGTTTCAGGAATGGTGGGGCGATGGGGAAGGTCTTTTTTTTTTTTAAATTTAGGAAAAATAAAAATAAGATTTCCTCTGCTAGTCTCAGACTTTCATTATTAGTACCTAAGTAGAATTTAGGCAAAACCATAGGAAATCAATACAAATCTTAATTAGAGGCTAAGAAATCAAACCCACCTGAGTTAGTTATAGAGTTGACAACAGTCTGCTTTTTTGGGTGGAAACTGGCTCAGAGGGTGGTTTGGGATAGAGTAGTAACCTGGCAAAGGCCACCCTAAGATTGCTTCTGTCCCACTCCAGTTCTGCCTTCCTTGGCTCCAACCTCATCCTTAGTGATGTTTCCACCTTGCTACTGGGTCCACAAACAGGCAGGTGAGCCAATTGTGTGTAATTTCACTCACACATAGAGAAAAGCAATTCGTGTCCGTCAGAAACTTCATAAAGGTTCTCTTTGGGATGTGCGGAGGGCTTATTGGCCTTTGTCAAGTTACAGTTCTGAATATTTTATCTTATTTATTTTTAAAAGTTAAATGCCATTTGTTTTTCTTTTTCTTTTTTTTCTTTTTTTCTTTTTCTTTTTTATTTATTATTATTATTATACTTTAAGTTCTAGGGTACATGTGCATAACGTGCAGGTTTGTTACATATGTATACTTGTGCCATGTTGGTGTGCTGCACCCATCAACTTGTCAGCACCCATCAACTCGTCATTTACATCAGGCATAACTCCCAATGCAATCCCTCCCCCCTCCCCCCCCACCATGATAGGCCCCGGTGTATGATGTTCCCCTTCCCGAGTCCAAGTGATCTCATTGTTCAGCTCCCACCTATGAGTGAGAACATGCGGTGTTTGGTTTTCTGTTCTTGTGATAGTTTGCTAAGAATGATGGTTTCCAGCTGTTTTTCACAGATAGTAAAAATCTCCCTGAAATTGCTCTATCTAATTAATCAATCAATTAAATTATTGACTGATATTACTAATTACTTTTACCTCCACCATGAAGCTAGGCACCAAGCAACTCTGAAACCAATACCCAAATTAGGCAAACAAGGATCCAACAAAATTCAAAAATTACCTAGAAGTGGTCTCTGTATGTGTCCACTGAGATTTAAAACAAATTTCAGTGCAGGGGAGGGTGAGGCTCAGACAATGTCATTTCCCAGCTGCAATGGCGTCCGATCAGCCCCAGGGTAACTTTGGGGCTACTTAGCATTATTTACAAAGGATCTAATGCTCTGGACTTCTCTAGTCTTTCATCAGATCCAACCCACTCTGTCCTCCACTGCAGTCACACTGAACTGGCTCTATTCCTTTTGCCTGAAACACACTTTTCTCCCATTTCCTACTATTCCTTCAAATACTAATGTGTGGCTGCAGGGAGCGGTGGCTCACGCTTGTGATCCCAGCACTTTGGGGGGCCGAGGCAGGCGGATCACTTGAGGTCAGTAGTTCAAGACCAGCCTGGCCAACATGGAGAAACCCAGTTTCTACTAAGTATACAAAAAAATTAGACGGGCATGGTGGTGCGCACCTATAGGCCCAGCTTCTCAGGAGTCTGAGGCACAAGAATCTCTTGAACCCAGGCGGCGGAGGTTGCAGTGAGCAGAGATGGTGCCACTGCTCTCCAGCCTGGGCGACAAGAGCAAAACTCTGTCTCAAAACAAACAAACAAAAATGCTAATGTAGATTTTTCTTACTGGTTCCCCAAGGCTGGATCAAAAACTATGTTAAAAGAATGGGTGAGCTCCGGCAAAATGAATGATGGAAAAACGAAGTATTACTATCCATACAATCCATTTTCCCTTTTTACCTTAGTCCATTATTATGCAAATCCACTATGTTTTTAAAATAACATCATAGTCATAATTATTGACAGAGTAGCCCCTGCTGAACTCGTACTATTTGAAGTTTGAAAAGGAACACTAAAGTCATCGTGTTCTGCCCCCCTGATATTACAAATGAGAAAGCAATTAGAAGTAAAGAGGAGAAAAGCGTTAATTGAAGAGGCCACTAGGAAAACATAATTACATGGTCTGGGATTACTTCATTATGAGACATTATGAAAATGTTCAATCCAATGAAAGTCAGCAATATATAGGTAATGCTTCAATTACATCTGCTATACTTTGGAAAACTACGTATTAAATATTCTTAATTGACCAGCTAGTCAGTTTGCAGACAGGTAAGAAGAAAAACTTGGAAAATAAGAAAAAGAAACTACTTTTAAAATAATCAATTACCATATGGCAATCTACTAAAGAGTGTTATACAGTTATAGTTCATCTATTTCTTAGTAAACGTTCATT
>NW_012102465.1:3804189-3839682 GCF_000951045.1 Mandrillus leucophaeus | reverse complement strand
ACACACACACACACATATGCCCTGAACCTTGTTAAATACATTTAATTGGAAAAATAAAAACTGAAAAAGATTAGCAAAAGATGCTTTCAAAAATCATATATTTTAAATAAATGACTGTTTTAGCATAAATGTATTTATGATAATTTTTATGATAATTGATTATTATTAACACATTTTTGAAAATTAGTGTGTACCATGAATAACTAAACTACCAAGAAAAAAATGAATGGAAACTATAAAGTGTATTAAACTATAACTTTGAAGTATACTAAAGAGGGTTTACACATGTGACCAATATTTACCATTTATTAATGTGTATCTTTTAATAAGAGCTTTTTTTAAAAGAAAGCTTCTAAAAGATTTCTAAAAATTTATTTCAATATGAAAAATTAAAAGTGTAATTTCCTGAACAACATATGTTTAATATAGAATACAAAGAAATGTTTTAAGGTAATGATTATGACAGTCCTGGTAGGATAATGTGTTTCCTGTTGCGGTTTCTTGTGCATAATGATGATGAGGTTCTACTTCTCACTCCACACTACACTTACCTCCACATTTTGGAATTGGTCCACTCCACATTACTTTTCCATCCATCAGAATACATGTAATTGTTTCTGTTCCCTGGGTTTTAATAAATCCTTCTTCACAAATTACTGAAATTGAACTTCCTAATTGAAAGTTGTCCCCAAACCGCCGTGCATTGATTGGTATTCCAGGATCAGGGCATTCATTATGTCCAAATGCTTTAGAATAATATGCAAAGAAAAATACACACATACAACATTAGCCAGAGAGAGATCTTTCTATATTTTGGGTTAAAAAAAAAAAAAAAGAGAGAGAGAGAGAGAGATGTTTTAAAAGGTTGTGTTTATTTCTACACAAGTTTTTATTTATTTGCTTTAAATTTGAGGTTCTCCTCTGACCATACTTGTTTGCCTGTGATGTACAATAAATGTGATTTTTTAAAATACGAATTATACTCTAAAATTATAAAATTTCAAAATAGAATTATTTCTGCTTATTTCTGGAGACCATGAGACTAGCTAAGAATATGCAAATATTTCCAGTATAAGCTGGTCAGAATTTCAACTAATTAAAATGCAAAGCAATTGACCAAACCCCTTCACAAATTTTTCTTTATTTTTGTGTATTTCCAACTGGAAATAGAGAGAGAGTGAGTTTCACAGTGAGAAATAAAGTGAAATGTCTCAATCTAGTATGAAAGTTTTACAATTTTTAAAAATAATTTTCCATGACATTTATTTTCTGCCATCTGTGAAAAGGGAAGAGAGTTAATTCTTTTGCAATTATCATGTTCTAGGCACTGTGATATGTTATTATCTCATTTAATATTTAGATGAGGAAAGTATTGCCATCTATTCAAAGGAGTAATGTTAGACTCAGGAAAAGTTAAGTCGCTTGCCTAAGGTCATAGAAATAGGACTTGATAGGATTGAAATGTATTCCCTGGACTGGTTTTTAATTTTTTCTCAACAACCTATTGTATCTTGGGTTATCTGTCTCACATCTCTCAGGAGAACATGAGTTCTTGAGTTCAGGGCCACTATCTTATTCTACCTTGTTTCTCTCACAGTTTATATTTGGCTAAATTACAGCAAAGAGCAGGAGTATAATAAAAATGTGTTTATTTGAATTTTTCATAGATTATAGATTACATGAACAATCCAAATTTTTCTCTATGTTCATCTGAGTGACCAATTGTATATTATAAAATTTTAATGTATTATAATATAAATGGAATAATATTTAAAGTAGCAAAGTCTAAATGTGTAAAATATGTTTTATGAGATGCTTATAATTTATTATATTTATACTGCATTAGTACAGGCAGTTATTTTATATTTTCTCACTAATCATCACTTTGATGCTGGTTATTAATTGTATAATTTTACTATCTGTTCTCCTTATTTTGAATGAAACAGTGCAAAATAATATTAAGGTAAGTTTTAGAATACATAAAATATGTTTTGTATGTATACATATTTCCAATTATTATTTTATTTTGTAATTTTAAAAATTCAATTTTAATTAAGCAGTGCGACTCTAATATAGAGTACCTGATTGACATTTTTTCAGAAAAAAATGAATCTGATTAGTAAGCGTTAAATAAAATAAATTTCACATTATTGATTATTTACTATAGAACAGAACCAGGAACAGGGAGAACTAGTTCCATAGTACCCTGAAAAACTATCAACATTAAAGGTAATAATATTGCTTATTTAAGACAAAATAAAAATTACAGATAGATAGATGCATATACATATCTATCTTTAGACACGTACATGAAATATTTTTAAAAGATTCTCAGATAAAGCAGTCTTTTTATACAACAAGTTTCTATGACACACTTCACCGCTAATTTAACTTTGATAATAGGCAATTACATGTTTACAACTTACAGTTACACTATTCACCACTAGTGTCGCTTTGAAAATACAACAACTATACTTTGTTACTACCTGCCAAAGCTTAACATTGAATAGGTGAGGATGGGAGTGAGGTGTGAAATTCTTTCTATAAAGCAACAGGAAGAGCTGGAAACTAAATCCTATTATTATGTGACACTTAAATATTAACTCATCCAATTGGTCTGACACAGTGTAAAAGCTTCAAGGAAAAGCAATAAAAATTACTAGTATTCTATGGTTTCAGGTATAATATTTGCAAACAGAGGCATTAGTATGTAAGTATTATTAATCTACTAAAATTTTTTCTTTTTTATGTGATTCATCTTTTTTCTAGAATTATAAACATTTTTGCAGATAAATAATATTCAACATCTCACACAGTAAAACAAAATGTCAAGATTATTGTTCAAAAACCAACTAAACAATAATGGCTAATGTTTATTAAGCTTTTACTAGGTAATACGTACTTTGTGCTAAATTATTCACATGCATCACCTAATTTATTCTTTATAGCAATCCACTGTGGTTTTACTAATGTGAGTATTGTGGCTCAGTTATAAAACCTAAAACAAAACTAAGATCCAAAGGTCATTACTTCCTTTTCTATGATGCTACTGTAGTCACGTGATTTCTTCTTTGGAATTTTAATTCTATGCCATTATTAGTTGTTTAACATCTATTGGTGCACGAATATCTTCAAGGGAAACTCTATTTCTCTTTCACGTTGCATACAAATAGCAAAGTACGTGATCTATAATAGGTTTGAGTTTAT
This sequence comes from Mandrillus leucophaeus, assembly GCF_000951045.1. Taxonomy (NCBI): domain Eukaryota; kingdom Metazoa; phylum Chordata; class Mammalia; order Primates; family Cercopithecidae; genus Mandrillus; species Mandrillus leucophaeus. The sequence goes on along the minus strand of NW_012102465.1, from coordinate 3,836,475 downwards.
GCTAAGATATAAATATGTTGGCTGATATAACAATTATAAATATATTGTCTTATACAAAAACAATATTTGAAACATATTTCCTTGATATTGGACCTCTCACAAAGAAAGAAATGTATTAATAATCATAATAATAGTAATAATAAGGAGTAAAATGTGATTGGAAATGAAGGAAGAAATGATCAACTTTGGCACAATGAGATTTACAGCTTTTACAAATTTTCTTAACTAGGAAACAAGAGAATCAACATGCATGATCACTTTTCAACTCAAATTTATAGAAATATATTATATGGGAAAAAAACAGAAACAGAAACTTACTGTTGTAAGTGATGTTAAAGCCACGTCCTGACATAGAGTGGTCAGCCTGAAATTCTAATCGCAGTATGTGACTATTACTAGTAAGATGGGAAGGCACCTCAGCCCCAGTAAAGGTTCCAAGAATTGGGGAATCTGGAGAGTCACCATCTTTCACAGCAAGGAAATCAAACTGGGATTCCAGATCAAAATCATTGAAAGAAAGATGTATCCGGCTCCCTGGATCAGAGATTATCGTCCAGATGCAATTTAAATTATTTCCATACCCTTCTGGGTAATCAGGAGAAAGAACTGTTCCCATTGGTGCAGTAAAGTTAGAGAGGCAGGGAACTGGTGAAATAGGAAGATTATAAAATATGATAAATATTCAAAAATAATATTTCACCTTATTTTCTCATATTCTACAATTATGATAATTAGCAGTATAATAAGATAATATTAAATTATGTAAATTGTAAAACAGAACAAAAAGGTTACCATTTTTACATATTGAAAAAGGCAACTAGTACTTTGGATAAACTTAAGGCTCTACCTTTAATGCACAAAAATATAATTGGAATAATAGCAAATTTTTGACACATATCTTGCTTATGTTAGACTGTGCAAAGTGTTCATTTCAGTGTTTAAAAAATGAAGAAATATATGGAAGTTCCCATAGAAAGGAATAAGGTTCTTGAAATGATTGAAGACAAATATTATTAAGTGGATATTAACAGAACAAGAATCCGGTGGCTCAGAAAATACTCAAGGTAGTGGTTATCAATGTGTGAGTTTCATTTCTATGGTGGCAATGGATGCTCTGATAGTTTACCACACAAATAAAGAGATAAATTAACTTCTATAACAGACATTATTAGTGGCTAAAACCTGAAGAACAACTAAATGAGAGCTCTTGCATCACACTAAAATGAAGTCGTCTTTCTCCTCCAGTTTTTTAACTTTTAAAACATCTGATTTGAAAGTTCACATAGAACATTTAGAAAGCAGAGGAAAAATAAAGAAACAGAAAAGAAAATGATATACTACTCAAAGAAAATCAAAGTTTAAGTGTCGATATATTATCTTCCAAAGTTTTCATTACATTTTGTTTGTTTGTTTTCAGAGACAGAGTCTCATTTTGTCGCGCAGGCTGGAGTGCAATGGCGCCATCTAGGATCACTGCAATCTCCACCTTCCGGGTTCAAGCCATTCTCCCACCTCAGCTTCCCTAGTAGCTGGGATTACAGGCACGCCCGTCACGCCCAGCTAATTTTTGTATTTTTATTAGAGATGGGGTTTCGTCATGTTGGTCAGGCTGGTCTCGAACCCCTGTCCTCAAGTGATCCACCCACCTCGGCCTCCCAAAGTGCTGGGATTACAGGCATGAGCTACCAAGCCTGGCCTTTTATTACATATTTTTTAAAAAATTGAATTTCCTACATTTTGTACTAAATTATGTTTTCCTTATACTTAATATGTGAGATTTTCAAGTCAAGTTTTTAAGCAAAATTTATAGTTATTAGTTAAAACTCTCACCCCATTAATTTATATGGGCATATGAACATTAACTTTTCTTCTAGTGTTTGACATTTAAAATTGTATTTAAAAATTTTTGCAATATAAATAACACTGACTATATTCTTGAAGAAAAGTTTTTTTGTTCATTTTCTTTGGTATACATTTTCAAAAAAATGTACTTAGTATGACAAAGGATATGAATTTTAGTCTCAAAACATTTTGCTAAATTTCTGATTTAAAAAGTTATTTCAATATTATTGAAAAATAATGGAAATATCAAAGAATATAACACCTGTACCAGTATAAAATATTGTGATTATTTTCCTTTTCCTCCATTGAAAAGAAAAGTGATAACTCATTGTCTTAACTTGCATTTATTGACTACTAGAGAAGTTGAAGATTTCTTACTTTTATTAGACATTTTTATTATCTTTTAAAAAATTATCTGCTCATAAATCTAATCATTTAAGATTATGATCTCTTACTTTATAATATGCATAGAAGTTTCTCATTATTTTATTTTAATAATATTTTGGCATACATTATTTTTAATTTGAATATTGAAATAATTGTTTGCATTTCTTACAATCTTTTAGGGTCATATATTTTATTAACATTCAGACATTACACCAATATCTATTTCTTTATCTACACAAATATGAAACCACAGGTATAGCTGCATCTACCGACAGATAATCTCTCTATATAACTTTTACCATTTTATCATTCAAAAATATTTTGCACTTTAAATCTATTTTTTCTGCATAATTTTATGAGTTAAACTAAAGCTTGTATTGATTGAATTCAGATTGCAGATGTGTTCGGCTTGATTTATTTTTTTCTTCTGCCCCCATAAAAATTTGAAATCGCATCAAAAAATCATCATAGTTCATATTTAAGGGAAAAACATCTTTTATTCTAACTTATCCTGAAAAGTTAAGGCACCCCAGTTTCCTACCACTTCCAAAATGGGTGCACACATGCTTACTTCTATTCCCTCCTCACACTCTTTCCTGCCTGGGTCCTGAAATAATTTGATCCTATAACTCCTATCTAAATTAAGGATTGGCAATCTTTTTCTGTAAAGGAGTAGGTAATAAATGCTTTGGCTTTGCAAACCATACGATCTCCTTTGCAACTATTTAATTCTGCAATTGTTGCTGGAAGGCAGCTATGCACAATCAGTAAATGAAAGTGTTTGGTTATGTTCCAATAAAACTTTACTTAAAAATCCAGGCAGGAGGATGGATTTGGCCCACAGTCGGTTTGTCATCTCCTGATCTGAATGATCCCCACTTGGAGCAAGAGCTAACCAAAGACACCACTTTAATCTCTGTTATCAGATAGATAGATGCTTATATCATACTTTAAATTCTTAATTACATCAGATGCAGTTTTTATGTAACTTCCCTTTGCCAAGTGTGTTACAATTTGTCGGTACCATACTCATAACTTAGTATGATAATTTAGCATCCACAGAAGCACTTTGCTTTTACAAAATTCTTGTATCTACTCCTACCTGATTTTTACTTAGCTATATGTCAATGCAGTACGCCAAGTTCCCAGAAAAACTATGTTAGAATTTTGACTAAAATTAAAAGCAATTTCTGTATAACTCATGTATTTGATATATTAATTTATCATTCAGGAACATGGCTTCTATCTGTATTTTGTTCCCATAAAATTTTCTTTTCTTGTAAAGTTTTATAATTTTTTTGTATGAGTTATTTGAAATATATGAGGATTATTTATATGTATTTTATAATTGTTTTTTCTGAATACATTCTCTTTTAAATGTATTTTCAAGTTAGCTATTACTGGTATATAAAACATTATTAATTGCTACATTTTTATCACATATCAGGATATTAGACTTAATTTTAAAATAGTAAAAAATACTTCCTAGTATTCAAGAATGTTTTAAAAATTGGTTTTAGTCAGCAAAATTTTCAATATTTTCACTAAATGCATTTTGGAGTCTATTAAAATGCTCTTAAAATATTTTTATTTTTGATGTGATATATTACATTAATGGATTCTCCAGTATTAAGTCAACGTTGTCCTCCTAGAAGAACACCTAGAATTAAAAACTTTCAACAAAAGTATTTTGAAGTATTACTAAGCTTTAGTAAATCGAATCAGATCCTCCTAATATGTTTTCTTCTCTTACAAGAACTTCACCAAGTGATCTTGGTTAAAGATAAGAACTAAAACAAAAAGAGTCTGTGAAGGGAACCTGTGCACTTTTCCTCTTCTAGACTTCCTGAAGAGCAAACACAATATACTGTTATTAGGGAAATTTCTGCCAGATTCTAAAAATATCCACTTCATTTTAATGTAACGAAGACAGTATTTAATTGAGCCCACCAAGTACATGAATAGACAATACAAATTATACTTTTACTGTAGTTAAACTGCAATATCTTAATGTATTTGAATACACTATTTTAATCCAAGCATATTGTATATCATTAATGTTAATGAATTGTGTTCTATGCAATATAAAAAAATGTCACCTCATGCATTAGTGTTAACATCTACAAGCAAAAATAAGTTAGTGCATTATACATAAAATATAAGCTTTAAATATTTTAATGTTTTTGATTGCAAATAAACTTATACTATCTTATTAAAATAAATGAGTCTATTAGAATTCATTCAGATGTATAATTTCCATAAGAAGTATGCTATCTAGAAAGTATAAAATGCCACGAAATAAAATGTAAGAACACACGTAATATATATTTTGCCATTACCAAGTGAACTATGTTAACTTTATTTAAATCTGTAATAAAATTTATAATTTGGCATAAGCACACTTGTTAAAGATAGTATCACAAAGTGCTACTCATCCAAAAACAATTACACGGTTGCAGCTCTTTGCAATTAATTACAAAAGCAATTATATGCAAGGACAGTGTAACATATGCTGTCTGGGAGCAAAGCATTTGGTACTCACAGATACAGATGGGTATGTTTGCAGACCATTGGTTATTCTCTTGACAAACAATGGATTTCTCTCCAATTAATTCAAACCCAAACTGGCATTCAAACCTTAAAACATCACGATTAGAAAATCCATCGCCTTCTCTAATTCCATATAAGGGTGTACCAGGATCACCACAACTTTCTTTCTCAATTTCTGGAAAAATAGAAGACAAAAGTCACCTTCCAAGGGTTGCAGGCATATGATACCCATTATACAAGTTAGGTAGATATATGCTCTTTGTTGTGGAGATATTTCAGATCAAAAAATAAATATATTCTCCAATCTTATTTTTTTTTTTTTTGCCACTCTGATAGGCATGATTGGATAAATGATCTTTAGAGAATAATTAGTATATATCTTTCTTTTTGTAGATGAAGAATCTGAGGTTATCAGAGCTAATGAGGTGGCCAGAGGCCATGTACTTAACAAAAACTATGATAAGATCTCAGATTTTCTCTTTGTATGACATATACACATAAATGTACACACACCTAGACATAAATGTATATTTCCCTCAAATTCCAAAGACTTTTCTTATTCTTATAATTTCTACAGGATATAGTAAATCTTTGAATCATGACCAGGACATGAGGGAACATTCTCTGTGTCTATACTCCTACAGAAATCGATGAATACCTGTCACCTAGGATTTGTTCCTCAATCTGGTACTTGTTGGTTGAATTATTTCCCCAACTAGACCCCCCGGCCAAAATAAATCTACTCAAAGGAAGCAATCAGGTTTGAATTCCAAAATACTCAGCTATGTTCCTTAATAAATGTTTCTTGGATCAATTGAAAGAGATCAAAAAAAATATTTTAACACCATTAAAACAACCTTTGAAGTGCATCCAAAGAAACTTCAAATATCTGGGATCATCACTGTTTAACTATGAATGTTAGCAGGAAATTATTGTGGTGGTTGATTTGGCTTATAAGTCACATAAAATCTTAGTAATACAGTTATCTTCAGACAAATAATAGTAACAAGTAAAAATAAATACAAATTTAAAAAATGTAACTTTAAGATAAAGTTATAGTCTCTCCTGACACTCCAATATCATCACATTCCTAGCTCCTCTGTTACCCACTAGCACCAATTTAACGTGTATCTTTCCAGTTCTGTTTTCAAGATGTATAATTCCATGCAGACATATCTGTTATGTAACATTATAGAAACCTAAAAATTATCTTCACAAAAACTATGCAGTATTGTTTCATGTATATCATACTTTAACTTTTATTATACTGTCAATATTATTTTCTTTCTCCGTTTTAACCAAACAATATGTTTTAGAGACACTTTTGAACATCCTTGTATGCTTAGCAGAAATCATATGTGCTTTTGATGATTTATTTAAAAAACTGGATTTGATTTTATATTTTCTTAGACTTTTTTTATCTATCAGGGACATTAGTCTATAATTTTTTTCTTCTGCTCTTCCTACCTAGTTTTAATATCAAGAGAAGATACTAGTAATTTTCCACATTTTACTAGTCTTTAGGTTAATTTTTATAAGAAAAAATATTGGAGTATTGCATGGATGAGTTTGGTAGTAATGTGACTACCATTTTATGTGCCTCTAAGGTTATTTTCCTATTTAAGTGTTTTTTTGTGTTTGTTTGTTTTTTCTTTTGTTTGTTTCTTGGAAAGGGTTTTGGACCAATATTGGCAACCCATGAACCTTAGGGAAGTGACATTTTTCAAGGTTTGCTGGTAGTTTAGTCATAGCAGAATTCTGTTACAAGATTTTTTAACATCTCCATTACAAATATGCCATAATTATTTCTCACTTCTAATGCTATTAGTATTTACTTTCTGGTTTTCTTTCTTCATATTTACAAAAGGTTGTCAAATTTATTAGTCAGCTTAAAGAACCAGTGTTTGCTGTTGATAAATTCTGGCTTTTTTTTTTTTTTTTTTTTACAGAGTCTCTTACTCTCTCACCCAGGCTGAAGTACAGTGGCATGATCTCGGCTCATTGTAACCTCTGCCTCCCAGGTTCAAGAGATTCTCCTGCCTCAGCTTCCTGGGACTACAGGCGCTCATGCCACCATGCCCAACTAGTTTCTGTATTTTTAGTGCAGACGGGGTTTCACGATGTTGGCCAGGCTGGTCTCGAACTCCTGAACTCAAGTCATTCACCCTTCTTGGTCTCTCTAAGCGCTGGGATTACAGATGTGAGCCACCGTGCCTGGCAAATTCTATTGTTTTTATTTTAATTTAAACATCTTTTCTTTTTATATTTTTGGATTCCATCTTCAGTTTTCTTTTGGATTATATTGCTGCTCTTTTTTTCTGTTTTCCTGAGTTGAAATCTTAGAACTTTTTTTTAGTGTATTTTCAGTCTTTCTCATTTATTAAAAAATAAAACAAATTTAGCTCTAAATTGATATGAAGAGATTTTATTGTTCACTTGTGAGAAGTTTGTAGTTTGTGTTTTGGTTTACTTTGTAACTCATAAATAATTTCTGAGTGTTTTAAAATTTATGGGTTGAGCTATCATTTTGTTGTTGCTTTCTAACATTGTTTCTTTAGTATTCCATATATGTATATCAAGGTCTTGCAGTGGATAAATAAATGAAATATATTCATTTCAATTTGTTATATTAATCAAATTGAAATTATTTATGCCTTCAATGTCTACTGGCTCCAACAACTTCTTAAAGAAGCCTGTTAAAGTTCCAAGTGTGAATTCGACAACACTCTTTAATAGTTGAATCAAATTCACTTCACATATTTTAAAGCATCGTTCAGTTATTTAGTTTATGCAACAGTTGATCATCTTACACACTAGTTCCTCTTTATCTGCATTTTGCTTTCTGCGGTTGCAGTTACCTGAGATCAACTGTGGTCCAAAAATAGGTAAGTATAGTACAGTGAATTATTTTCAGAGAGACAGAGAGCACATTCACATAACTTTTATGACAGTATATTATTATAATTGTTCTATTTTATTTTTAATTATTGTTATCAAGCTGTGTCTAATTTACAAATTAATCTTTATTCTATCTATCTATCTATCTATCTACCTATCTATAGAAAATAATAGCCTGTATAAAGTTCAGGACCATCTGTGGTTTAAAGCACCCATTGGGGCTATTGAATCATATCCTTATGAACAAGGTGGGACTACTGTATTTACATGTGTCAGATGATGTTCTAGGTGTCTAGGATACATCAATAAATAAACAAAGATCTCTCTCTCTGAAAGCATGTATTCCATTGGAAATTTGCAAACTATAAATAATAAACAGTCCAGGCGCGGTGGCTCACACCTGTAATCCCAGCACTTTGGGAGGCTGAAGCGGACGGATCACGGGGTCAGGAGATCGAGACCATCCTGGCTAATGCGGTGAAACCCCGTCTCTACTGAAAAAAAAAAAAAATTAGCTGGGCATGGTGGTGGGAGCCTGTAGTCCCAGCTACTCCGGAGGCTGAGGCAGGAGAATGGCGGGAACCCGGGAGGCGGGGCTTGCAGTGAGCGGAGATTGCACCACTGCACTCCAGCCTGGGGAACACAGTGAGACTCTGTCTCAAAAAATAATAATAATAATAATATAATAATAATAATAATAAACAAATGACGTCTTATTTTAAAATGTGATATACAGTTCAGTGAAAGAAAAGATTAAATAGGAAATAGTTATGTTAAAGTGCTAGGTGATTGGGGGGTGATACTATTGCTAGGTTCACAGTTTATTACTCTTATACCTTCTTCTAAAACTTGTTTCTGTTATTGAAAGAATAGATCCTTCTTCATCTGAAAATGTCTTTATTTTGCCCTCACTATTGACTAATAGTGGTTAAGTTATAAAATTTTAATTCAAAATGATTTGCCCTCAGCATTTTAAAGATATTTTCCTCTAGTCTTTTATCCATCTAGTATTCCTGATAAGAAATATGATACCAAATTGATTTTAATTTTCATAATTAATCTGTCTCTTCTCCTCCATTCTTTTAAGAGCTAGGGTTCCTTCTCAGACTTGCTGTTTTTAAATATACTCATTTTTAAGTCTATTTTTTCTACTAAGTGCTCAATAGATTACTTCTGTCAAATACCTTGTAACTTTTTTTTTTTCAATTCTAGGAAATTGTTAACATTATTTTCTTTAAAATGTTGTTTATTATATGTCCTCATCTTTCTGAAACTTGTTCACATTGAATGTTGAAAATTAGAAATTTAGCCTTCATGTTGCTCAACCTTTCAACTTCTCATTTGTAAAGATTCCCTATTTTGCATTCTAGAAGAATTCAATAATTCCATATTTATATAAAAAATACACATATACACACATATACATTTATATATTATAAACTTCAGTTTACTAATTCACTGTTTCGTTTTATTTAATTACAAATTATCTTAAATATTGAAAAATCTTGTTGTCGTTTCCTAAATATTTAATGATTTTAATCATTGTTATTTCTTATTGCTTCATAGTCGTCTTCTTTCTTTATTCATGAATACAATTTCTCCCCTTAATTTTGTGAGGGTACCTACTCTAATTATTTAAAAATATTTTCTTATTGCTCTTTTACTGTGTTTCCTTGGATTTAATGATAAGTGTATTTAAAGAGTAGCACAGTGAACTTTATTCTAATGCAGCATATTTCAAAATTTATACAGTGAATCATAATGTTTGTTATGCCTATGATGAAAAGATGCAGGAGGAAGTAGTTTAGGGGAGAACAAAACTTATGTTTGAGCAAGAAAATACAATGATAACAACCATTTATTTTCATGTTTATTTATACTTTTTTATCTTGGGAATACCCTACAGCCTCAAAACAATTAAAAATTTTATCTTTTCATTCTTAGGCATCATTATATTTTTAAAATACACTTTCTATTATCTTTGGGTTTGTGTTGAGAGTGAGTGTTAATCTATTTGAAACCATATTTTTTTCTTTGCTCCATTAATACAACATTCTTTAAAATTAAGAATATGTTTTAAATGTAATGAAGCTGTAAATACTCTCTAACATAGACTGGAAACAATACACAGTAAGTAAAGTAAACACGCACCTATTATGTACCACTGCTTTTGGATTTTCTTCCTGTGCAGCAGTGATATGATTAGGCTTTGTCTCTCCACCCAAATCTTGTAAATTGAGATTTGTATAAAGTCTTAATCACCATGCTATTGTGGAAGACTTTTCATTCACTAGTTATTCATTTATAAAACTTTTACTTAGTTTCTAATATTTATAAAAAATAAAATAAGGTACTAAGGATATAAAGACAAATAAAATGTAGCCCCTGTTCTTAACTGAAGGCAAAAAGGAGGTATTAGCTAAGTCTCCTTGGAGTTGGAGATTGGAAAAGAGGTAAAGACAACACCGAAGAGGTAACCCTGAAGTTATTTTCAGAGTTAACTCACTGAATAGACTAAAAAAGACAAAAGAAGGAAAAAGTATCCCAAATAGAGAGAACAGTATCAGAAAAGGTATAAAGCCTTTTTCTTCCCTTTTCTTTCAAAGTGCAATGGGTAGAGTTAGGTGGCAGTGACGGTGGCACCAGAGGTTGAGGAGATGGCAGGGTCAAGTAGGTGGTATCATGGATGAGGGCCAGAGAAGTAGACGTGAGGCTAAAAAGGCAGCCAGTAAGGTTGGGAGGTTAAGTAGATATGAAGAAGGGTGAGAATCAGAAACATTGACGGTAAGGATAGACAGACTTCTCACTATCAAAAAGAGCATTTACAAATGTAGAAAGAGAAAAGACTACAAAGAATCCTAAGAGGTTAAAATGAAATGTTAAAAAATGGTGTGAACTCAAGTTTAAAATATGAATTATAACTAGATATGAATGGGTGCATATACATACATATGTCATGCATACACATATATGTACATATATATGTGCACATATTTTCTAGCCACATCCACTGAGAGTCCTAAAAGCAATAAAGCTCTATAGAAACAAGTACATCAAGTACCCAGATGTTGGTGTCTACATACCATTCTTCACTAAAGGAAACCGGGGAGGCTGATTTTAGGCGATGGACAAGGAAAAGGATAAGTGAGGCTGGAATACCCTGTTGTGCCAGAAAAGCGGGGTGTACTTAAAGAATGATGATGGGGACATATCAAAAGGACATAGAGGTCAGTTTGAAGAAGCTTCACTGGGTATTCTGGTGCAATTTAACCATCAAACAATGATAATGGCAGAGTACAACACATTGAATAAAATTTGAATGCATTCATTCCTATTGATATAAATAAATAAATGGGACAAAGGGAAAACATTTTCTCCATATAGAGGGACAGTTAATAAATACCGAATAAGTGAGGAAAAAAAAGAAAACTAATATTTGGCAACCATCACAGTGGTTGTGGATTCTTGGCTGGATGTTTGATAAAAGATAAGATATTACCTCTCTTGTGAAACACATATAAATCACAAAGGTGAAATTAGTGATGTTCTCATGAAAAATCCTGGAAGAAACCCATTTTACTAGGTGATCAATGACCACATAGGGCATATATTGGGATATATTGACATTGTTTGCATCCTGGTGTGATGTACTGAGAGGACAAGCATCATTTTTGTGGTACCCCTGTCAAGAATGTGTGGCCTATGTCTGCGTATGGGAAAAGATTGTATGGAACTAGATTGAGGGATATATCATAAAATAAAAGAGCTATCAAGGTCATAACAGATAGGGAAACATTGAGGAACTCATCCAGATTGAAGGAAATTAAAGAGACATGACAACAATGCAATGCAGGTTCTTGAGTTGAATCCTGGACAAGAAATGAAAAACATACATGTTTGTGTGTGCGCACGTGCTCACATGCATGTGTGTGTGTAGTTAGTGAAATTTGGATGGGGTTTGTTAATTTGTTTGGAAGCGTTTTATTAATGTTGATTTTCTAACTTGTATGGTTGTTTTGTGGTTACATAAAGGAGTTTTTTGTTTTGGGGCAATTCAAACTGAATATTTGGGAGTGATGGGCTATTATGTTTGCAACTTGTTCTCAAATCATTCCATAGTGGTTTTAAAACACGTCTGCAAATTCTTTGATGCTTCTATCAAAAGGTAGAGTTGGCCGGGCGTGGTGGCTCATGCCTGCAATCCCAGCACTTTGATAGGCCAAGGCAGGTGGATCACCTGAGGTCAGGAGGTTGAGAGCAGCCTGACCAACATGGAGAAACCCCGTTTCTACTAAAAATACAAAACTTAGCCGGGCATGGTGGCAGGAGCCTGTAATTCCAGCTACTTGGGAGGCTGAGGCTGGAAAATCGCTTGAACCCAGGAGGCAGAGGTTGTAATGAGTAGAGATCGTGTCACTACATGCCAGCCTGGGCAACAAGAGCAGACCTCCATCTCAAAAACAAACAAACAAACAAAAGCAAAAAAACAAAAGATAAAGTCAAATTCCCCCCTTTTTGATTATTGGCCAGTATTTTTGCCTGGATTTTAATGAAGAGAATATGACAGAAGTGACACTCATGATAACTTCGATTGGCTCCTCTTCTAATGTTACCAGTTGCCTCAGACGCATGAAGGCTTAAGGACAGAACAACCATGGTAACAATTGCCTTTTTCTTGTCAATTGCAACATAAACTATAGCAGCTCCAGTACCCAGATTTGACTCCACAGGAACACAGGAATCTTCCCACAGCAGTGGATAACAGCATCAAATTGTGGAGAATTTAAAGCCTGAGAGATGAAATTTGACCATCAAGAAGTAAGAGAAGAGAGAGGAAGGAGACCGGTAGATAAATTGTTAACCCTTCCTCTCCCAAAACAGGTGGTTCTAAATCACAACTGGTCCACATGGCTCACATAATTAAACATTCAGCTGAGTAATGTACCACCTTATATTTGATTCTCCAATTACTCTGTTTATATAACTTTCCCCCTCTTTCTTGCTGTCTTAGAAATACACCTCCCAAGCTCCTCAATAAAGTATTAGTTTATAATCTTTGCTTCAACTATGTTTTCTAGGGAATCAAAGCTAAGACAAGTGAGTGACCACTGGCAAACAAATTGGTAGACACGGTAGGGGATTAGAGTACCTTAAGATTGAAACATGGATGCAATTTCCAGGAAGATAAGAATATTAGCTGACATTATTGATTATTTTTGAAAAGGGGATTGCTGAATACTATAATCATTTTAACTCATGTAATTTTTATTGCAATGCTATTAGCCAGTCACCATTATTTCCCATTAATGGATGGAAAAAAAAAAAAAAAAAGAAGTTTGGAGAAGCTGACCACAGTTATATATGTAGAAATAGCTCAACTGAGATCCTACCCAACATCTACTTGATTTCAATGCCCACACTCTTTTCTATTGTCCCATGATAATCGAGAGAAAGAATGGAATGAGACACTGTAAGCTAGGTGCTGGGAAAAATGAGGGAAAGAAAAGGATTCCCTGAGTCCAGTGTTGAAAGGGAAAGAATGGTCATATTAATTTTAGGAAACTTTTTTGTCTCTACTCCTTTGGCACACTAGTTCCACCCTTGCACACTCTGAAGGTAATTTGGGAACTATTTAGATCTCTTCAGCTTCCTTACCATAGAGGGCCCTTCATGATCTCAGCCTTTCCTACCTCTCCAGTCCTGTCTGCCATCATTTTCTAATAAGTAACCTAAGGGTCAGACATGTTGAAGTACTTGTCTTTCCCTTTCAGCCTCTGTGCCCTGAGGCATGACATCTTCTCTGCCTGAAAAGAAGGCATTCTCTGAGTGGATAAAACATGAAGAAATTCCTAATTATTTCTTAAGGTCAAACTATACATCCTCCATAATGAGTGCCCTGAGCTTGTGAGCACTGTTAATTGCTCTTTTCTTTGGGCTTCTATAGGCCTTGGACATACCTATATTGGTCCAAGTATTTTATTATAATTATTGATTTACTCATCTGTCTTTTTATTTATTTTTTTTTACTTTGTATCCCAAGTGTCTAAACACTTACGTATAATTTATCTATCACACGGTTCTAAGCTGTTACATCTAATCCTGACACAGCCCCATGAGGACCCCAAAAGTTAAAGGATTTGTCTAAAGACACACAAATTGTAAGTTGCAGAGCTGGCTTTTGAATACAGTCAGTGTGATTCCAGGATATGAGTTCTTAAGCACTATACCCTCTCTCAGAGCCTAATATTCAAGAAACAGTTGTGGAATGTATAAAGAAGGAAGGAAGGAAGGCAATTAAGAACATATAAAAGTATATGGTCCTCTTAATAAACAATATAAGCAATCACAAAATCTCATAGTTAGAGAAAATCATAGGGCGATACATATTTCAGCTATGTCTTTTGAATGATTTAAATTGTATAGTTGTCTTGAAATTTAAAGATATGAGTGTTGGATATCTTCTGTTTACCCACGAAAGCCATTCTGCCCCTTCTCTGCTCGGGTTTTGCACTTCTTTCCCACTTCCAGGTAAACTCTGATCCACATGGTCCCACGATAGCCAGGACCCTGTGCTATCAGGCTTTCTGTGGGTAAGAGAACAGAGTTATCAGGCAGCGAGCAGGACTTTGGTAGGACAGTGGGTTGAGGAGGTCAGGAGGAGAGTGAATTAGGGTATTTCCCCCAGTTCCTTCTTTGCCTGATCGCTATGTGATGGCTGTGTCCCATTAGTGAAAACCACACTTATGTATGGCAGCCCACTCCATACCGCTGTCCTCCAAGCTGTGGTTATCATTCCTGAAGCTACTAGTGGCTCCCTGCTGTCAATAGCCAGAGATATGGTACAATCCTTTGTTAGTTTCCTTAAGCTCTACCCCCACACACCCAGTATGAATGTGCCATTTGTTTCCTGCAGAGTTTTTTACTGATACAATATAACTTACTATTGAAATATCAATTCAACACACACAAAAATTTAGTTTGCATCCTACTGGTACTTGATTTTGTGATAATAATTATGTATTTCAGAATAGAAAATGAGGTTGGAATTTCTTTAATACATGTTGCCTCCACTGTCAGCTCAATATCTGTGCATCATCCACAACTAAATGGAAGAAACAAAGGGAGGATCCATCCCCAGGGTCAGAGGTTAGCACCCATAGAGAGTAGCACATGATTCTGCTCTTTTCTTTTTCTTCCCTGCTGTGCAGGCAAAGAAATCAGAAGCAGGGGAAGAGGTGCTGAAATAAATTAGAATGGGAGGTCAGAGGAAATAAAAGCAGAGCAGTCAGAATGCTCTCATGCAGTGAATTCAGAGCAATATTGGAAATATAAGTTTAAATGGCAGTGGCTAAAATTTGTAGAAACAGGACTTTTTCAACACTTTTCAAAGTGACCAAGTAACTTTGATCCTTGATGGCTAAAGTAATAAACCCTAATTTTAAATTCAATCAGATTTCCAGCTAAAGAGTAACATCTGGCCTTAAAGTGACATAGAACTACTCATTGATCAGTCTCTGACTTGACAACAGTTGACACTATAATTCAAATACTTCACAGAGAAACTGTGTAGGTTAAAAGAAAGTGATCTGTAAAACTTGCAGTTTTGCTGATTCTTAATGTTAAGAAGCCTTTTGGGAATCTCATTAGCTCAACAACGGGTTTACAAAAAGGTTGTGGAATATAGAATCATGCAGCTAGAAAAGGCCTTGTGAGTTAAACCATGTCTCACCTTCAAGCATCTCAGACAAACGAGACTATAGTCAATATTTAGAGAGGTTTTGAGGAGGAAATCTATAACTGCCCACAGAAAGCATTAAAAGACTTATTTATAATAATAAATAAATGTGTGAAGTGTTTTACAATCTTAATGTAAACACTGACATTTAAAATGCCTCAGATTGGGTACAACAATTTAATAAAAATATGCAAAATTTAGAATAGCAGCAAGTATGCCCTGGGACAAGGGTTTCCATTTTACACAGAGCTAATATGTAACATCTGCAACTAGTAGTTAAATCATGCACTCTTTTGAGATACAGCAAATAGAGACACTCTAAAAAATACATATTTAATTATCTCTCTCTCTCTCTTTCTCTCTCTCTTTTTTAGAAACAGGCTCTCACTATGTTGCTCAGACTTGGTTTCAAACTCCTCACCTCAATGATCCCCCCACCTCAACTCCTAAGTAGCTGGGATTACAGGCACGAACCACCAAGCCCAACAAGAATACTTCAATATGTTTAACAGAAATCGGAACTCTTTAACTGTGATAAAAACTATGCTTTTCTTTGACTCTAAATATAAAGTTACTTGAAATACCATTAATGTGAAGTTGTTTTTATGGTTGTACTGAGTATTTATGACAAGCCATTTATATCGTCAACTCAGTTCTTAGATCGCAAATTTACAGGATGGCTAGAGGAACTGCACAAAATGTCTGTGGACAGACAAGGAGTTGGCCAGTCTTCATAGGTATGGGATCTATGCATTTGGATTATGTAGCATTTTGCTGCAACCCAATAATTATCAGAAATTTTTCTGGCTGTGAGTTTCCGGGGGTTTTATGCAAGACTCTGCTTAATAGTAGCTCCATCCTCTCTCTCTCACTCTGTCTGTCTCTGTGTTTCTCTCTCTCTCTCAAGAGAACACATTGAAATACAAGAGTGTGCGATTAAGCTTATTTTTATGAATAAGACTAATTGTTCTCTAGCTTAATTAAAATGAAATACATAATTTACAAATGTAGGTACTTCAAACATTATTTACTAGTAGTAATATATTTCCTGAAACCTCATAACACTTTGAAATGCTCCACAATGTGACAATTCCAAAATCAAGAACTAATGCTCTAATGTAATAGCTCCCTAGCTTATAAATTTATTTCATGTCCAAAACAAGTTAATGAGATATAGTGGGAATGAATTTAAAAAATCCACACTTCTTGATGATTATAAGTGGTTTAGTTAAGGAAATGTTAAAGCTAGTCTCATCAACTTTAATGTATGATCAGTTCACTTCAGTTCAATATTTACAGAGCATATACTGTGTACAAAGAACTGGGGTAGGAACTATGGCTGCTGAAGTAGTTCAAGACATGCTACCCCAAAATATTATTTATTTTGAGATGAAGGCACTTGAGAAACAGCAGATACAGAACTTTCTGACCTCCTCTCTTTTACCTAAAAACAAGCCAAGAAATTTCCCATGAGAAAGATATCCTAGAAAGAAAAGAACATCTTTATCACCAGAGACTGGAAATCAACACTGAAATGAATCTGCACAACAAACTTGCTAAAATAATCCCTACCTTTGACTAGTGTTCTCCAGCATATCTTAATCACTTCCCCATAAGTTAATGCCCCAGCCCAAACCCCTTGTCTTCTCATTTCTTCACAAATTTATTATTTCTTTGTCCAAAAAATATATAAGCTTTCTGCTCTGGTCACTTCTTTGGATCTTCATTTCTTGAGGACTCTCATGCACATGGAAAATTTTTATAAAACTTACCTACTTTTTCTCCTGTTAATCTATCTCTTGTCAGTTTCTTAGGCCTAGTCAGATACCCTAAAAGGGTAGAGGAGAAATTTTTCCTCCCCTGTATCACAAAGAAGATACATACCATAATCTCTGCCCTTAAAAAATACACAGTCTATAAGAGCTGCCAAATAGGTAAATAGGTGTATTCAGAATATATTTTAAAATTCTCTGGCACACATTTTTCAAGGTAAAAAATGTGCTATACTCTGGTCAACACCTTTGCTACAAAATGTACAT
This sequence comes from Mandrillus leucophaeus, assembly GCF_000951045.1. Classification (NCBI taxonomy): domain Eukaryota; kingdom Metazoa; phylum Chordata; class Mammalia; order Primates; family Cercopithecidae; genus Mandrillus; species Mandrillus leucophaeus. The sequence continues at coordinate 3,819,024 of NW_012102465.1, read as the reverse complement.
GTTTTAAAACTCTGAGATGATTTCAAAAGTTTAGTGCATTTCTTATGTATTCTGACTTACTGGGTATGTTATAGTTTAGACTATTAAAGATGAAACATGAAGCGATAAGGGAATCCTCCTCGGCTTGCCTTGAGGTAGCATTTAAAAAAAAAAAAAAAAAAAAAAAAAACTTAGCCCATTGTTTGTATACTTAAAGTTCTTCAAAGGAACTCCTTGACGTTTGTCCTCAGTTTGGGACTTGGTACTATCTGCGACAAATGGACAATGTAACAGTCTACTTGAGGAAAGAAAATTCAGATGTATGCTCAAGGGCACTTTCAATGTAAAAATCCCAAATCAGTAGATTCCATCATCCAGTGAGTCAGCTAATTATAGCTTCATTATCAATTTTTCAGATATTCTGACCTTTCTTGTTCACATATTCATTCATTCATCTACTCATTCAAGTATCTAACATCATTCAAAAAAACTCTTGAAATTGTACTACGTTCTGAATGTTGGGACTACAGAGGTGAATAAGACAATTTATTATTGCCTACTAAGAAGACAAGCATACAAATACATAAAAAGTCTAATAAATAATGTAAGTTTATCATAAAATGTATTGGGATCATGGAGAAAAAAAATAAACAGTTCTGCTAAGAAGTAGAAAGACAAAAAAGATTATAACAGAAAGATGAACTAAGATGTGCAAGATTTGCATGGATGTGTTTATATCGGCGGTGATGTAGAGGTAGCTCATGACTTTTTAGGTATGGGGAGAAGTTTGACCAAGGAATGGTAGTGTGAACAGAAGAGCACATTTGGAAAAATTCAGCCGCTCAGTAGAGCTAGAGTTCAGATGCAGGGAGGGTTATGTAAGACATGAGATTAGAGAGATGTGGGGCTACTCTTGTGTGCAACGTTAAGGGCCTTTGATTTTATTTTAAGAAGAGAAAACCATTCTGTTTGTGCACACCAAATACTCCATACCTAGCAACTGTCACACTATTATCATGTGAAATGAACTAAACTTGATATAGAGTCAATTAAAGAGACATGACACTTCTTTCTTAGGAGTTTATAATCTAATAATGGAGCAGTAAAATGAAAGTATTGGGAACCATTTCTTTTTATAAAAAGATTCAACATAGCATTGTTCACTTGCAACCTCACTTAACCTGTCTATTTTTTAAACATTTTCCTTTGAAGTACTTTGAATGAAAGAACAAAGTGGAATATAGATTTTTGTCTAAATCCTATAGCTACCTGTTTAAAAGAGTTTGCAAGCAGGGATAGATCAATATTTTTTGAACTATAATAGCAATAAAAGTAAATGGATTTTTCTTTTGAAAGAACCTTAACTGCATACAGCCCAACAGCCACCATCAAAAACTTTGAAACATTATTGCTCTTACTGTATCTACTAGATGGTAAATGGACTTCAAATTATCTGGAAATATAACTTTTTATATCTATAAAGCAAGTAAGAAGGATCAACCACTCTTACTTATTTTTATGAAAGACTACATTAAGAAAAGTCAGCCGGGCACCCTGGCTCACGCCTGTAATCCCAGCACTTTGGGGCCGAGACTGGCCGATCACGAGGTCAAGAGACCGAGACCATCCTGGCTAATGCGGAGAACCCCCGTCTCTACTGAAAACACACACACACACACACACACACACAAAACCTAGCGGGGCGTGGTGGCGGGAGCCTGTAGTCCCAGCTACTCCGGAGACTGAGGCAGGAGAATGGGGTGAACCCGGGAGGCAGAGGTTGCAGTGAGCCGAGATCGCGCCACTGCACTCCAGCCTGGGAGACAGAGACTCCGTCTCCCGTCTCAAAAAAAAAAAAAAAAAAAAAGAAAGAAAGAAAGAAAGAAAAGAAAAGTCACAGTGAAACAATTGAGCAGAAGATGCCTTTTGCTTTAAAACTAATCATCTTGATACTGTGTTAGCCTTTTATAAAATTAAAGGGCTATCAGCACAATCTTTCAATCTAATAAACCATTATTGAGACTGCATCTGTGCTGAGCTAATTACTGGAGGGGGTGGTGGTGGTGCTGGGGGCTGGTTCCTAGATGAATGGGACTAGGTATTTTCTCAAGGAAATAAATATAATGTAAAACAGGCAATTTGGAAAATTGGTGATGGGTATAGAAACGACAATATAATACTAGGTCTTTGGAGCTGATTTCTTTCCTCAACCTTTGAGGGCTGTTTTGAAAACTACTTCTCTATTGTGTTTGTCTATCTTTCAGGCTCCTAGGGCTCAGTGTCCAGGAAAAATTTATTCTCAAAAGAGAATCCTAAATCAATCATCTTTAGTTTGAACTTGAATTAACATGTAACTTCTTACTATTATCTGCATTTTAACTCTTATAAATTCTAGAAAGAACCCTATAATTTTAAAAGAATATTAAGTTGTATTTGGGATATACTGTTTGGAGACTGAAAAATACATTTCAAAAGTCAGATGTTTGGGCTTATTTATTTAACAACAGGACATGTCAGACATAGTCTGCACATAGGCTGTAAAGTTTAAAAAGTTGACCAAGATAAAGATTCCATATATAAAGAAAATTATTAGTTATATGATATAGATATACAATTAATTTAAATGTAAGGCAATATGACACAAATGATTGTTATTTATTCAAGGTGTTTTAGAAATTCAGAGGGAGAAAAAGTTATTTTCATGTGAAACTAGGTGAGCATAGGAGACTACTTCAAGGAGGTTAAATTTCATATGGTCCCTAATGAATGAAAAGGACTTTTGTATATGGAATTTAGTAATTATAGTACAGAAGAAGAAGGAGGCACATCAAAGTTTGAAAGGAAAAAGCTTTCAAGACATAAGTGGAAAAGTAAATTATACCCAGATGGTAGAGAATTTTACATCTGGTTATAATGGAGTTAATTGTGTAAGAATGGAAAAGACATTAGCAATTTTAGAATAAATAAGAAACAAAACTAAAGCTAATTTTAAATCTATGAGAAGGGCAGATTCAAGAAAGGAATTGGGGTTAGTTTTGGAATAATTAAAGGAGCACAAAATAAAGGATATTAGAGTGGGGACCAAAACACGGTAACAGACATGAGAAAACTTGCAACATGTTTGAAGTGGGAAGTGTAGAAGGAAGATTAAAGGTTAAAAATAATGTAAAAATATATTGCAAAGTAAACAAGTTTTATGGGTTGTTAGGGTGATTATTATTATTTTTTTTTAAATCTGAAGGACTGAATATATTTTGGAAAACCACCACACCATACAGGACAATAGAGCAAAAACACCTACATAAAAAAAATCCAGGGAACCAAACCACAACCTCTGCAACAATAGAGAGCAAAAAAGGTCAGACTTGGTCAATGACAGCAAACTTTTTTCATGTTTCTTTCCACTTCCAACTTAGGATCAATCAAGAAAGCCAAATGTGCCGCTGAGACTACCCTGGTAGCTAGCTTATCTTCAGCTTCCCCACACCAACAACCTCCAACCAAAGCATAACTGAATCCTTCCTTTTTTATTAACTAATGAAGTTTTCCCATTCTCCTGACTGCCTTTAAGTCTCTGCCAAAGACAAGTGATGGCGGCTGGCTTCCTTGCTACAGAAAGCTCTGAATAAGTAGCCTTGATTTAGTCCCATTTGCATGGTCTTCATGTATTTCCAACAACCCTAGTTCATATACACATGCCAACAAACACAAACAAAAATAAATAACTGTGAAATATGTTTCATAGTAAAATACATATCCCCATAGATGTATTATAAGTAATGTCTTCTGAAATTTTCTATTCCATTACATAAAAAAGTAAATGTTGGCCCCAAACCACTAAAATTATTTAATGGCCCATTAACCAGTATGACTTTTATATTGAAAAATAGTTGTGCACATGTATATTTTAAAGCATATTTGACCCCACAGTCATCTGTTCACTGAGTATCTCTTAAGACTTGTTTCCTTAGGACACCCTTGGGGAAGGCTAAATTTGAATAGAGGTTACTAGAAGAATAGAGATGTGATTGACAATCAGAATAAACACTTGGTTTTTAATGAAAGGTATTTAGCTTAATTTAAATCACATTGATTAAGAAATTGCAATTCAGAGAAACAGAAAAAAATACTAAAATTGAGAAAGAAAAGAGTTTTATAAAATTCTAGTCCTTTCTGAAGCTTATTTAAAGGTCATTTAGTTTAACTTTCCTCTCAACCAACAATTTTGTTTTCCTATTCTAGTATCTATTATTAAAATGGGACTGCTGCTTTAGGCAGAGTAAATATAAACAAAGACTAAAACCCTGTCTATTAGAAAGGGAAGGGACAGCGTAAGGGCAAGCACAAAATAAAAAGAGGCTTAATTTTTTAGGGTTAGGGTTAGAGTTAGTGTTAGGATCGAAATGAGAGGAGACTCCCGTTGAAAATAAGAGAAGAGAGACTCCTTTTCACCTCCTTTTATCTCAGATTCCTCACTTTAGAAAAATCGTAATTGTCAGATTTTTCTTTTTCAAGTATATGCAATTTTTAAAATACTAAATAAGCCCTTTGCTATTCTCAAAATTTAAAAATTCTTCCTTAAGGACCTGTAAGCCATTTCTTTGGAATATAACCATCTAGGAAGAGAGCACTGTAATCTCCCAGTTTCTGTGAAAAGGTAGGAGTCCAACATATGCCAAGTTGCAAAACTACCTCCTGCCATAAAGATATGTTGTTGTTGTTTTTTTCTTCAGAAAAAGCCAATTTATTTTTTCTTTGAATAAAGCCAACACAGATGGTCACCCCAATTATAGGTGAGTTTAAGATAAACTATGAGTGACAAACAGTGGTGTCAAGTTCTTTTACTTGAGAACAAGCTACCTTTTCTTGTGAGAACATGTATCTAATGACGTTATATCTGCTTGGCTATTTAAAAGGCTAACGCGTCTTTCTGGCTTTTCAATCTCTTTAGCAGATTGCCTAAGATGCACATCTTGTTCTCGTTTAATGCTTATTCAATAATAAAAATAGTTTTCTTTCTATACTGCTTTTGTGGAGAGGCTTTCGGTGCTGGCCAATTATGTTTTTAATCACGTTAACCCAACACCAGTCACATACAGAAATTACAACTTTTTTTTTTTTTCTTAGTGGAAAAAGCTTGTATTTATTAACATTTGGTTTTGTTTTTGTATTAAGGTTTGGAGTAAAAAGAATTGGGTATGGGGGAAAGACAAAGAAAGTCTTGAAAAAGATGTAGTGGCCCAAGTGTGAAGGGAAGCAAAGTCTAAAAAATCTCTTACTTCATGAGTATTTATACTTTACACACATTTTAAAAAATCATAATTTCTTGCTTAGGGTGGGTAGAGCAGAAGTCTTTAAACTGTGATATATACTAGATAAGCATAAATTCCCATAAGACTTCTGTTGAGAGATTTTGACAAAAGCTTTGTACTTTGTAAGAGGTATTGCATATTTCTGCTTCCCTTTCTGGGACTCCTGCCATTTGCTGCTCCAAGGATAAGAGACCCTGGAGTAGACCTGAATTAGAACCACTTTCTGGAGCCAAAGTCCAGCCAGCCAACAGGCTAAAGGAGAGCCCCACAGGCCGGCTCACTGCATCAAACTGATTGCTGTTGATTCACAGAAAAAAAGAGCAATAAATAAATACTTCTTATTTTATAGTAGAGTGGATATTTTAGCAGCATTATTGCAAAGATAGTAACTGATATAAGTGCTTACAAATGAAGATAGCCTAACAATAGATACATCTTAATTAAGTAAATGGTGAAAGGCTTTAAGGTACTTATAATCTCTATTTTCACGAGAAGAAAAAAGTTTTATCAGGGTAATTTCTGACCTCATGAGATTTTCCTTGAAAAAAAATAATAATAGGCCAGAAGGCCCAAAATGAAGACGGAGGCACCATTAAAAAAGGACATTGCGATTTATACAAAATAAAGGCTGTAAAGAAGAAGGAGGAGAAAACATAATATGACAGGAAAAGGTAGGAAGAGTTGAACTAGTTCTGTGGATTGTCGAGTCTTTAAGAAGTAAAAATTTCTATTTTCATGTGCCTAACACCCAGCAAAATAACTGGCATCTAATATGTTATTTTATCTTTTTTATATTCATGAATCATGAGGGAAATCAGAGGTAGAAATATTGGAACTCAAAGCTAGGCTTCATTAAAACCCACAGTCTACCCTGATTAGTTATAACTGGACTAATTCCAAAAAGAGTAATCTGGATTTTTGAATTGTCATTATAATTGATTTTCTGAGAACCTTTCTAAACAAAAATACAATTTGTATATCAATATCATTGTTATTTATGTATTTATTTATGTATTTATGTGTTTATTTATTTACTTTTTTAGAGTCACAGTCTTCTTTGTCACCCAGGCTGGAGTGCAGTGGCCAGATAATGGCTCACTGCAGCTGACTGAGGCCTCCAATTCTTGGGCTCAAATATAATCCTGCCTCAGCTTCCTGAGTATCTGGGACTACAGGAGCATTACACCATGCCTGGATATTTTATTTTTATTTATTTTTATTTTTTGTAGAGACAGGGTCTTGTTATGTTGCCCAGGCTGGTCTTAAAATTATGACCTCAAGTGATCCTCCCACCTCAGCCTCCTGAGTAGCTGAGACTACAGGTGCGCACCACCATGCCCAGCTACATATTAAAATGTTATCTAGAGATGGAATCTTGCTTTGTTGTCCAGGCTGATCTTGAACTTCTAGACTTAAGCCATCCTCCTCCCTCAGTTTCTTAACTTGCTGATATTACAGGTGCGAGCCACCATGTCTGGACTATTTTTATTTATTTTGATAATTATTTACCACTTACATACCAAGGTGTTCTAGAAGAGCCTTACTTAGGGCACTATGCCTAACTATTAACCTACTGGTGGTATGTGAACCTTTGTTGGCTTGGAGCCATTATGTTTATGGCCTGATAGGAGACGCAAGAATAACTGAGAAGCTCTGGCTTTTGAACTTTACTGGCCCTTGAGAATGATTTTGAGCTCAGAGAGAGGATGACGTTGGAGTTAGTAGGTAAAATCTCTGACACTCTGTGTGCAAGTCAGTGATACTACAGACCTCAGATACTATAGACCTCTCCTCCAGGGTTGTGACACTGTCATCTACCACCACAACTGTTCTCAGAGCTTAAACTGTGAGCTTAAGATGACCCACTATAAAGAGGAGGATCCTCAATGAAATGTTAACTTGACATCAAACCAACAAACAACAATAAAAACACCTTGTAAGTTGGGAGAAGGGGTAATTAAAATTTTATTTCAATTAAATGCAGTCTGATTCAAAAATTTAAGTAATATTGAGGTAATTTAGTTTCTATTAAACAGATCTTTTTACCTTTTAAGTGGTTGATTCATGTTAATTATTCACCTACTCCTGTTCCTTTTTAAAATGGTTAATCACAGGGTTGGATTTATGGGACAGTGAGTAGATTATCAGGACAGGAGTCCCCACAATTGTAAGATGGATTTTATGTTACTGCTGATGTAGAGTAGCTGGATTAATATTTCCTTGGACTGATGAGTTTTCAAATGTAATTATTCTGGTTTTGACTTTTAGGGTATATTGGGAATTTTAAGGATCTGGGCATTAAGAGATTTGTGCCTTGTAGCCTTTTAATCTTGAATATCTGCTAGTCCATAAGTTTTACAAGGAATTCTGCATCTAATTATTAAGACAGTTAGGAATTACTGCAATCCCTTGACATGCCAAGACTGTGTAGAATCAAAAATTAAAAAAAAAAAAAAAGCCTGAGGTTTCTGTCGTAACATATTGAATGGAAAACTGAACTTACTTAGGTGCTGCAGACTTCCTTCAGGAGACCCAACTCAACATTTGGGGAAGCTGGTTATTAGTCTGTCTCTAAAAATAGATTCTAAAGGACAGGGCCAAGATGGCCTACAAGAAGGAGTGGCGATTGGAGGCTCTCATCAAAAAGAACCAAACAGTATGCAAATCCAGCACCAGCAACTGATATCCAAGTATCCAGGTTCTGTCATCAGGACTAACTAGGTGGCTGGCATGACCAACAGAGAGAAAGGAAGAGCAGTGTGGTTCAGCAGCCCACCTGAGAGCCACAGGGGGCAGGGTAGATCCCACCCTTTAGCCAAGGGAGGCAGTGAGTGTGCTACGCAGTCTGGGAAACTGTGCTGTTTCCATGGAACTGTGCAACCCATAGATCAGAAGATCCCACTCATGAGTCCAAATATCAATAGCCAAATTGATCAAGTGGAAGAAAAAATATCAGAGTGTGAAAATCATCTTGCTGAAATAAGACAGGCAGACAATATTAGAAAAAAAAAAAAAAAGAGTGAAAAAGAACAAACAAAACCTCCGAGAAATATGGGACTGTGTAAAAAGACTGAACCTACCATTGATCAGAGAACCTGAAAGAGATAGGGAGAATGGAACCAAGTTGGAAAACACACTTGAGGATGTTATCCAGGAGAATCTCCCCATTCTAGCAAGACAGGCCAGCATTCAAATTCAGGAAATACAAAAAACACCACTAAGGTACTACATGAGAAGATCAACCCCAATATACACAATCATCAGATTCTCCAAGGTTGAAATAAAGGAAAAAATGTTAAGGATAGCCAGAGAAAAAGGCCAGGTCTCCTACAAATGGAAGTCCATCAGACTATAAAGAGATCTTTCAGCAGAAACCCTGCAAGCCAGAAGAGAGTGGGGGCCAATATTCAACATTCTTAAAAGAAAAGAATTTTCAATCCAGAATTTCATATCCAGCCAAACTAAGCTTCATAAGGGAAGGAAAAATAACATCCATCTCAGACAAGCAAATGCTGAAAGATTTTGTCACCACCAGGCCTGCCTTGCAAGAACTCCTGAAGGAAGCACTAAATAGTGGAAGATAAAAACAGTACCAGACACTGGAAAAATACACCAAAATATAAAGACAAAGACACTATGAAGAAACTGTGCCAACTAGTGTGCAAAATAACCAGATAGCATCATGATGACAGGATCAAATTCCCATATAACAATATTAACCTTAAATATAAATGAGCTAAGTGCCTAAATTAAGAGACACAGACTGGCAGATTGGATGAACAGTCAAGACTCATCAGTGTGCTGTATTCAGGAGACCCATCTTATGTGCATAGACACACATAGGCTCAAAATAAAAAAGAAAAATTTACCAAGAAAATAAAAAAAAAAAAAAAAAAAAAAAAACCAACAACAACAGAACAGGGGAAAAAAAAAAAAAGCAGGGGTTGCAATGTTAGTCTCTGACAAAACAGACTTTTAACCAACAAAGATAAAAAAAGACAAAGAAGGGCATTACATGATGGTAAAGGGATCAATTCAACATGAGGAGCTAACTATTCTAAATATATATGTACCCAATACAGGAGCTCCCAGATTCATAAAACAAGTTCTTAGAGACCTACAAAGAGACTTAGACTCCCACACAATAATAGTCAGATATTTAACACCCCACTGTCAATATCAGACAGATCAACAAGACAGAAAATTAACAAGGATATTCAGGACTTCAAATCAGTTCCGGATCAAGTGGACCTAATCAACATCTACAGAACTCTCCACCCCAAATCAACGGAATATACATTCTTCTCAGTGCCACATAGTACTTATTCTAAAATCAACCATATAATTAGAAGTAAAACTCCTCAGCAAATGCAAAAAAGCTGAAATAATAATTAAAAAAAAAAAACAGTCTCTCAGACCACAGTGCAATCAAATTAGAACTCAGGATTATGAAACTCACTCAAAAACCACATAACTACATGAAAATTGAATAACCTGTTTCTGAAAGACTCCCCATTAAGAATAATGAAATTAAGGAAGAAATCAAGAAGTTATTTGAAAGCATTGAGAATAAAGAGACAACATACCAGAATCTCTGGGACACAGCTAAAGCAGTGTTTAGAGGGAAATTTATAACACTAAATGCCTACATCATAAAGCTAGAAAGATCTTAAATTGACACCCTAATATCACAATTAAAAGAACTAGAGAAACAAGAGCAAATAAATCCAAAAGCCAGCAGAAGACAAAAAATAACTACGCAGTGCATAAATGAAGGAGATAGAGGCACGAAAAACCCTTTAAAAAAATCAAAGAATCCAAGAGCTGTTTGTTTGAAAAAATTAACAAAATAGAAAGACCACTAGGTACACTAATAAAGGAGAAAAGAGGGAAGAATCAAATAGACACAATAAAAAATGTCACAATAAAAATGACACACTGACCCCACATAAATACAAACTACCATCAAAGAATACTATAAACACCTCTATGCAAATAAACTAGAAAATCTAGAAGAAACTGATAAATTCCTGGACTCGCGTACTCCCCCAAAACTAAACCAGAAAGAAGTTGAATCCCTGAGAGACCAATAACAAGTTCTGAAATTTAGGCAGTAATTAATATTACACCAACCAAAAAAATCTCAGGAGAAGATAGATTCACAATGCAATTCTGCCAGCGGTACAAAGAGGAGTTGGTACCATTCCTTCTGAGACTATTCCAAAGAATTGAAAAGGAGAGACTCCTCCCTAAAGCAGTTTTTGAGGCCAGCATCATCCTGATACCAAAACCTGGCAGAGACACAGCAACAAAAAAAGAAAACTTCAGTCCAATATCCCTGATAAACATCAAAGCGAAACATCTCAATAAAATACTGGCAAACTGAATCCAGCTACACATCAAAAAGTGTATCCATTATGATGAAGTCAGCTTCATCCCTGGAATGCAATGCTGGTTCAACATACACAAATCAGCAAATGTAATCCATCACATAAACAGAACCAATGACGTAAACCACATGATTATTTCAATAGCACAGGAAAGGCCTTTGCTAAAATTTTACATTCCCTCATGTTAAAAATTTTTGATAAACAAGATATTCATGCAAAATATCTCAAAATAATAAGAGTTGTTTATGAAAAACCCACAGCCAATATCATACTGAGTGGGCAAAAGCTGGAAGCATTCCCTTTCAAAACTGGCACAAAATAAGGATGCACTCTCTCCCCACTCTTACTCAGCATAGTATTAGAAGATCTGTCCAGGGCAATCAGGCAAGAGAAAGAAATAAAGATATTCAAATAGGAAGAGAGGAAGTCAAATTATTTCTGTTTTCAGACTACATGATTCTGTATTTGCAAAACCCCATTGTCTCAGCCCAAAAATTCCTTAAGCTGATGAGCACTTCAGCAAAGTCTCAGGATACAAAATCCATGTGCAAAATCACAAGCATTTCTATATGCCAATTATAGACAAGGAGAGAGCCACATCATGAATAAACTCCCATTCACAATTGCTACAAAAGAATAAAATTCCTAGGAATACAGCTAACAAGAAACGTGAAGGACTTCTTCAAGGAGAACTACAAACCACTGCTCAAGGAAATAAGAGAAAACACAAACAAATGGAAAAACATTCCATGTTTATATATAGGAAGAATCAATATTGTGAAAATGACCATATTGTGCAAAGTAATTTTTAAATTCAATGATATTCCTGTCAAATTACCATTGACATTCTTCACATAATTACAAAAAGAACCACTTTAAATTTCATATGGAACCAATGAAGAGCCCGTATAGCCATGACAATCCTAAGCAATAAGAACAAACCTGGAGGCATCATGCTACCTGACTTCAAACTATACTACAAGGCTACGGTTACCAAAACAGCATAGTACAGGTACCAAAACAGAAATAAAGACCAATGGAACAGAACAGAGACTTCAGAAATAACATCACACATCTACAACCATCTGATCTTGTATAAACATGACAAAAAGCAAACAATGGGTAAAGAATTCCCTATTTAATAAATGGCACTCAGAAAATTGGCTAGTCACATGCAGAAAACTGAAACTGGACCCCTTCCTTACACCTCATACAAAAATTAACTCAAGATGTATTAAAGACTTAAATGTAAAACCATAAAAACCCTAGAAGAAAACCTAGGCAATAACATTCAGGATATAGGCATGGGCAAATATTTCATGATTAAAATGTCAAAAGCAATTGCAAAAGAAGCTAAAATTGACAAATGGGATCTAATTAAACTAAAGAGCCTCTGCACAGCAAAAGAAAGTATCATCAGAGTGAACAACAACCTACAGAATGGGAGAAATTTTTTTCAATCTGTTCATCTGACAAAGGTCTAATATCCAGAATCTACAAGGAACTTAAATTCATCAGAAAAAAACAAACAACCCCATAAAAAGTAGGTGAAGGACATGAACAGACACTTCTCAAAAGAAGGCATTTTTGCGGCCAAAAAACTTATGATGAAAAGCTCAACATCATTGATTGTTAGAGAAATGCAAATCATAACCAAAATGAGATACCATCTCTTGCCAGTCAGAATGGCAATTATTGAAAAGAAACAATAATGCTGGTGAGGCTGTGGAGAAATAGGAATGCTTTTACATTGCTGGTGGGAATATGAATTAATTCAATCACAGTGGAAGACAGTGTGGCAATTCCTCAAGGATCTAGAACCAGAAATACCATTTGACCCAGCAGTCCCTTTAGGGGTATATACCCAAAGGAATGTAAATCATTCTACTATAAAGACACATGAATACCTATGTTTATTGCAGCACTATTTACAATAGCAAAGATATGGAACCAACCCAAATGCCCATCAATGATAGACTGAATAGAGAAAATGTGGTACATACATACCATGGAATACTGTGCAGCTATAAAAAGGAATGAGATCATGTCCTTTGCAGGGACATGGATGAAGCTGGAAGCCACCATCCTCAGCAAACTAACAAAGGAACAGAAAACCAAACATCTCATGTTTCCACTCATAAGTGGGAGTTGAACAAGAGGAACACGTGGATACATGGAGGGGAACAACACCCACCAGGACCTGTCAGGGTGTGCAGGGCAAGGAGAAGGAGAGCATCAGGACAAATACCTTATGCATGTAGGGCTGAAAACCTAGATGATGGGTTGATCGGTGCAGCAAACCACTATGGCTCACGTATACCTAAGTACTAAATCTGCATGTTCTGCACATGTATCTCAGAACTTAAAGTAAAATAAAAAGTAGACTTTAGTGAAAGAAAAGAAGTAACTAGCACCGTGTTATTTATTTGCATAATCCTCAGCTTCATGGTGGTTCTGGCTATAGGTTTTTCATTTCCTCTACTTTTGTATTTTTCTCCTCCTGTTTTGTAGTGAGCCTGAAGAACTAAATTGCACACGTATAAAGGCCATCTCTTCTATATACTATGGAGGATACTCTATAATATGAGTACTTTATTCTTGAGAGGTTTCATAATAAATGAAGAATTCATGAAATTCATTTTTCTCTGACAAAGGCTGGCTTTCAAGCCTGTTGTCTCAACTCAACTCAACTCGACTCAACTCAACTCAACTCAACTCAAAATCACACTTTGATAGGCAAAGGGTGAACTATTTCATTCTCTCTTCACTGCTTTATATGAATAATTCCTGTTCTAATGCCTGTGTGTATATACATATATGCATACATGATGACGGTAATATGCATAACAATGCAAGAGAGAAAAGTATCACATAAAAAAACAATTTAATATTTAAATATTTATAATTTAGACTTTTAACTATTTCACCTTGCATATTCCTATTTATCATTTAGGACTTATGTAAGGTGTCTATCCTTGGACAGCTTTTACAGTACCCCCCATTTTTAGCAAATCATTTCTGTTTGCTCTGAGCACATATTAAAATAACCTATTTATATGTACCTGTCCTCACTTATCTGAAGGTGTATAGATGTATGAACCTTGTCTGCTTTGTCTTCTCAACCCCATTACCTAACACAGTGCCTGGGACATAGGAGGTAATTTAAAAGAAAAACTTCTTAAGTTTAAATTAAATCTATTTATTAGATGGGGATTAGTATTGAGCTCTGTGTAAAAGATTTAAAACTGTACACCTGTCAAATGAAGAGAAAGCATTTTTCTTTAAAAATTCACTCTGAATTTATTAAAGACATTATTCTGATATCAGAACATACCATCAAATTGAAAACCATATGTATTATATCAAACTTCATGTAAAAAAATTTCATTAGACAAAACATAAGTAAAGGATCCTAGAAATATATAAATACTGTATGTTGCTGCCATGGATAACAGCAAGAGAATTAGAGGTCAGATTAGAAGACTAAGTAAAAGTTATGACTATTTTACAGAAAGATAAATTATAATTTAAGGCATAAAGGTCAGCAATATAATATGTCCCCCAAAAAATCAAGGAAAGAAAGAGTAGGTATACTGCTTAGCTTGTGCTGCTATACCAAAATACTCAGTGGCTTTGAAAACTGGCACAAGACAGGGATGCCCTCTCTCACCACTCCTATTCAACATAGTGTTGGAAGTTATGGCCAGGGCAATCAGGCAGGAGAAAGAAATCAAGGGTATTCAATTAGGAAAACAAGAAGTCAAATTGTCCCTGTTTGCAGATGACATGACTGTATGTTTAGAAAAACCCATCGTCTCACCCCAAAATATCTTTAAGCCGATAAGCAAATTCAGCAAAGTCTCAGGATACAAAATCGATGTGCAAAAATCACAAGCATTCTTATACACCAATAACAGACAAACAGAGAGACAAATCATGAGTGAACTCCCATTCACAATTGCTTCAAAGAGAATAAAATACCTAGGAATCCAATTTACAAGGAATTTGAAGAACCTCTTCAGGGAGAACTACAAACCACTGCTCAACGAAATGAAAGAGGACACAAGCAAATGGAAGAACATTCCATGCTCATGGATAGGAAGAATCAGTATCATGAAAATGGCCATACCGCCCAAGGTAATTTATAGATTCAA
>NW_012102465.1:3764631-3804106 GCF_000951045.1 Mandrillus leucophaeus | reverse complement strand
TGGAGGCATCACGCTACCTGACTTCAAACTATACTACAAGGCTACAGTAACCAGAACAGCATGGTACTGGTACCAAAACAGAGATATAGACCAATGAAACAGAACAGAGCCCTCAGAAATAATACCACACATCTACAACCATCTGATCTTTGATAAACCTGACAAAAAACAAGAAATGGGGAAAGGATTCCCTACTTAATAAATGGTGCTGAGAAAACTGGCTAGCCATATGTAGAAAGCTAAAACTGAATCTCTTCCTTACACCTTATACAAGCTGGGAATTGAATGATGAGAACACTTGGACACAGCAAGGGGAACATCACACACCTGGACCTGTTGTGGTGGAGGAAGGAGGAGGGAAAGCATTAGGAGATATACCTAATGTAAATGATGAGTTAATGACTGCAGCACACCAACATGGCACATGTATACATATGTAACAAACCTGCACTTTGTGCACATGTACCCTAGAACTTAAAGTATAATAATAACAAAAAAAAGAATTAAAAGTTGGCTTAAACAACAGGTGTTTATTTCTCACAGTTCTGGAGGCTGGGAAGTCTAAGATCAGAGTGCTGGCAGCTTTGGTTTTGATGAAAGCTCTTTTTCTAGCTCACAGGTGGCTGCCTTCTTGATATATCCTCGCATGGGGAAAAGAGAGAGAGACAGACAGACAGACAGAGGGACATTTCATGTCTCTTCTTAGAAGAGCACTGATCCCATCATGAGAGCTTGACCTTTCAAAGGCCCCATCTCCAAATACCATCATATTGGGAGTTAGGACTTCAGCATATGAAGTTTTCGGGGACACAATTCCGTCCATAGCAGTAGGTAGAAGACTGAAAAAGTAAAAGGAATTAATAATAGTACAGAAAAATCTATTAGCAAAGAGTCTTATATGTAACATTTGAGTTAGTTATGAAGAATTAATATTCAACAGTTATTCCAAACTTTATTTGAAATACCTTTCAGTACTAAAAAAATAAAGGAACAAATAAGCATAGAAACAGCAATCCCTTTCTTAAACACCTTTGCAACTAGCCTCCTAACTGTGGATTAGATGTAGTCAATTAGGTAAGATTTAAAAAGTGACAGAGACAAAGAAACTACCTTTCTCACCTTTCCTGTGCTTTTGGTCATGAAGACAAGCGTGGTCACTGGGTTTCTCTGAAGTCAAATCCATTTGTCAAGTCATGACTTCAAGAGCACTGATTTTTGAATGGAAGTCTTTATTGATGCTAAGCTCAACTTCTTGATTTCCCCTGACCTAACTGTGGCAAAGGTACCATTCATTTGGTAGTTTGTTTCTTGCTATTCTTATAGTCTCTCCTAGAAACCTGGTCTAGAATCTGCTCTTTTAACCATTCCAACAATTCTGTTAACCAACTCATCTGACTTTAAATCCCTTTCTGCTTAAAACGCTAGATTTTTTTTTTCTTTTATTTTCGTTTCTTTTTTTTTTTCCTTCTTTCAACTGATCCCTGACTAATAGAGGAATGTGACATTCAAATGTGACAAATTCAAATATGTAAATTTGAATACAGTAAAAACCAAGTATCACATAGTTCACCTACAAAATGGTCGTTTTCCAAAACTTAATATTTTAAACTGTCCTAGGCCTATATGGACCCTACATAAATGCAAGGAATCATATTCATTTGCATGTAGATCTGGGAGTAAACTGTGAATTGAGATGGTGACACTCTGAACTGCAGCACAGTACCTATCCAGGATGTGATTAATTGGTTCAACAATCATTCACTAAAACTTCCAATGTGCTAAGCACAGTGCCAGATTCTGACAATATAAATAAGCGATGCTGTTGCTTCTTGAAGAGTTCACAGTCTAGATTTCAGATAAATGATATGTGGAATACAGGTAATATTCTAAGATAAATTTATGTATTTTCTGTTTATACATATTTTATTAAATAATATGAAAGCAGAGGGAGAGAGTAATCTTCAAGAGAAGTTTGTATGACTTTAGTATTCTGAAATTGTCAGTTTGGAATGTATCCTCATCTCCTACTTTCACTGTATATGTTGTTTCACTTTCTACAAAATCTAGTTCAAGTCTGAATTCATTTGTGACCCTACAGTGCTTTAACACTAGAACAGGATCTATCAAGAAATTAGTGTCCATATATATGGTTAAATCCCAACTCTAGATTAGAGTTGCTCAGATCAATAGTTCAATGCCTTACCTGTAGTAGATCTCACACGTATCAATTATATAATGTTTCTTTGACTTGTTAATTATCAAACATATTCTGACAGCTTTGATATGTGAACAATTGGAAAAATCACCATGAAAAACTGAATCTATGTGGCTTATTTGACCTTGGTAACAATCACATTAGAAACGTTAAAATATTGGCCAAGCGTAGTGGCTCATGCCTGTAATCACAGCACTTTGGGAGGCCGAGGTGGGTGAATCACCTGAGGTTAGGAGTTTCAAACCAACCTGGCCAACATAGTGAAACCCTGTCTCTACTAAAAGTACAAAAATTAGCTGGGCATGGTGGTGGGAGGCCTGTAATCCCAGCTACTCAGGAGGCCGAGGCATGAGAATTACTTGAACCTGGGAGGCAGAGTTTGCAGTGAACTGAGATCCTGCCACTGCACTCTAGCCTGGATGACAGAATGAGACCTCGTCTCAAAAAAAAAAAAAAAAGAAATAAGAAAAAAAAAAGAAAAAAAAATATATATATACACACCTAATTTAAATTATGAGTTAATGGGTGCAGCACACCAACATGGCACATGTATACATATGTAACAAACCTGCACATTGTGCACCTGTACCCTAGAACTTAAAGTATAATAAAAAAAAAGAAAGAAAAGAAAAAAAGTTAAAATATCAAATAGGTGGAAAACTAGATTCTGAAAAGCTGGACTGTATAGAATGAATACATGAAAGAGAAGAAGAACAAGTATTTGTCAATGATAATAATTTCACAAGCTCTATTTTTGATCTACTAAAGACACCTCGTCTAGACTTTTACTAATGATTGTTCCTTGATGCATTCCTGCTTTGTCAGCTTTTGGCACTATTTGAGAGTAAAGAAAAGAAACATCTAGTGAGACCTTATAACTATTTTTTGTTTTAATGTTTCCTACATATTGCCAACCAGCGATTAGCCTCCCAATTATCAGCAGAATTTTTGAAGGGATGATATTAATAT
The DNA here is from genome assembly GCF_000951045.1 of Mandrillus leucophaeus. Classification (NCBI taxonomy): domain Eukaryota; kingdom Metazoa; phylum Chordata; class Mammalia; order Primates; family Cercopithecidae; genus Mandrillus; species Mandrillus leucophaeus. The sequence goes on along the minus strand of NW_012102465.1, from coordinate 3,800,922 downwards.
ATTTGCTGTGTTAGGTAAGATACACATGTAAATTTATCAGTATTAAACAATAAATAACACTACAAATGCAAGAATATGATTTGGTCAAGATGCAGGGATCCTGCATTGGTTACGTGTACATATTTTGAAATCTGACCTTCTTGTGTTTGAAATATTACTCTGCAACTTGCAAAATGTATACAATTTGGAGACCTAACTTCACTTTTTTTAAGCTCAATTTCATTATATGAAAATAATCCATACTTAAGTCTGTGTTGGGAATTATATTAAATAGCTCACAAAATAATACATCATCAGTGCAAATCATTATTAGGATAATATAGAAGGTAGCTGGTGTTAACTCTGCTAAAAATTCAGTGAAAAGAAAAAAACAAAACAAAACAAAAGCAAGGGAACTGTTCCAGAGGAAAAGATACCAAAGAGACATAACAAACAAACGCAATGAGTGCAAGTTAATTAGATCTTAGATTTTTTTTTTTTTTTTTTTTTTAAAAAGGCTATGCAAGACCTTTTTGGGCCAACTGGGTGTATTGAAAATGGATTGTACAGTAGATAATATTGGTAAATGAATGTTAATTTTTTAAAAGTGATACTGATATTGTGGCTACTTAAGGGAAGGTTGTTACGATTAGAAGATGTTTTTGTATTCACTGGTGAAGACACGTGGTGTTTGCACCCTACTTTCAAATTGTTATGCAAAATAAATAAATAAGCAAATAAAGATGTGTTTCTGTGTGCGTGCACACGAGCCCGTGTGTACATTAGCATGTGTGTGTGTATAGTGTAGGAGGGATGAACAGTGAAACACAGAATGTCAATGTGGCAAAATTGTAAAAACTGATGAATCTAAGTGAAAAATATGCCCTTTTCTTATTCTTTCAGTGTTTCTGAAGGTTTTAAACTTTTCAAACAAGGAAGAAAAGACTCACTAAAATGAGGAATTAATTCACGAGCTACAGAAAATAATATGTGTATAAGTAATAATGGTAATTATGAAACATATGATGTGTCATAATTTAAGTGGGAGTATTAAGATGACTCACTTGTAACTGAAGATCAAAAATCACAAAATATGTTGGGGTTTTGAAATTGTATTTTCCTAAATTTATAATAGGCTCAAAAGAAACAGAAGTTAACACTTTTGAAATCTGTAGATGACATATTTTTGTGAGTAACAAGCAGGTCACATTAGTCATTTGCTGACAAGTAGCAAAAAATAACCTGATCATTAAGGTATTGATAAAATGTAGAGTTAAATTATCAGTTGAAAAATCTGAAAATCTTAAAATGTAATAATCATTAACCTAAGTATGCAGAATCATTTGCATAGCTTGGAGTAGATATTAATACAGAGGGAAAGAAAAGCCAATGCCGATATTATAGATTTCCTAACTTAAAATTATGGCTACTCATTTTCTTATGAATTTTCTTGCCAATAGTGACAGAACATGTGCTATTCCTATTTCCGGAGGAAGAAACTATCCTGTTACTGTGCCTCCAATGGGTCAAAATAGTTCAGAACATTTCTCACAAGCATTTAAATCTATATTTGAAACTAGTTCTTGTGGTGAGTATATTAGATTTGGCATGTTACATCTCATAGTCATGAACGCAGCAAATGGCTTAGTTGATATATTTTCTTAAAGTGTAAGGTAAATTCTCAACATCAAATGTCAACAACAGTAACTTTTCTAAGTTGCCAAGAAGTGGGGCTATTATTTTTCATGATTATCAGCAGAAATTTTATTTCCAGAGTTCAATGCACTGCATTATATGTGTTTCAGATGCAATAATGAGCTCATGTTAAGATGGGAAACAATGGGGATTCAAAGCAGAAACTTTGGAGTCAGGCTACCTAGATTTAAATCCCATTTTTGCTACTGCTGACAGCATAACTTTGGGCACATTACTTACAACCACAGAGACTTAGTTTTATCATCCCTACAAGAGGAAACAAAATAAAGCTACTTCACTGAATTCATGAACAGATTAAGCAAGGTAATCAACACAGTACACAGCATGGTATGCACTAAGCACACCAATGCAGTTATTTAATAAAAATATATTGAGCACCCACTCTAAACCATGTGTTGTTCTAGGCACTTGGGCATAGCAGTAAATGAGAGATAATCTGTTCACTCCCCACCTTGGAAAAAAAATACCTGTCCTTCTGGAGTTCATATTTCAGTGAAGAGAGACAGAAAATACTAATCAGACATAATAAAATTATGTAATATTAGAAGGTAATAAGTGCTATGGATGAAAAAAAAATGAAGCAGAATAGGGCAACTGTGGAGGGGTGAATAGGTTCCAATTTTTATTATAGTGAGTAAGCAGGCCCCCTTGGAAAATGACATTTGAGCTAAGACCTGAAAAAGTTGAAGGAGTTAGCCATGGACATATAAGAGGAAAGGCCCTAAGGAAGGAGTATGCCTAAGTGAAGAAGAGTGAGAAGGAAAGAAAAATGGTGGAAACAGAGAAATCAATTACAGTTATTGCCATAATCTAGGTGCCTGATGATAGTGGTTGACCAAGATGTTAGCAGTAGTGGTGGTGATAAGGGATTGAATTCCAGACATGTTTTCAAAGTGAAGCCAAAATAATTTGCTAATAAATCATGAAAGGATGAGAGAAATGGGTAAATCAAGTATGTCCCCAATAACTGTCTGAGCAACGGGAATGATGAGATTTCTGTTAACTTAGATGGAGAAGACTAGGGAAAGCAGTTTGGTAAAAAATCAATTAAATATCCCCATACTTAACTTAGGGAATTAAGTGTCCAAGTAGAGATTTCAAGAAAGCAGTTGACTGTCTAAAGGTCCAGCAGCATATTTGGGCTGGCAATGTACATGTGAGAGTGCATATATATGTGGTATTTAAAATCATGTAACCCAGAGGGTATTGCTGAATGGGTGAGTGTGAAAGAAGAAAAGATGATGAAGTTCCATTAACATTAAGTGATCAGACAGAAGAGGAGAAAACAATGTGACAGGAGAAAAACCAGGAATTGAAACCCAGTTGAATAAAAGTAATGAGGAAAACTGAGCATTTAGTGCTAAGGTAAATACTGCTGATTTGTCAAATAAAAAGTGTACAGAGAATCCACTATTAGACTTAGCAATGTAGAGGACAATTTTGACTTTGCCAGAGAAGTTTTGTTACCACAGTAGTGAAAGTCTGTTTGGAACAATGGGTTTGGGAGGGTAGGAAAGAGGCAAATCAAAGTTAGCAAAGATGAATAACTCTTTTGAGCAAATTTGCAGCAAAGAGAAGTAAAAAGATATGGCAATAGCTGGCAGGGAAAGTGGGGTGAAAACAACTTTTTTTTTTTTTTTAACAAAGGGAGAAATAAATCCTTGCTTTTATAATCATAGTGCCATAAAGATAGAAAACATGACGAAACAGAAAAAAGAAGGGAGGCTGGCTAAACTAAAATCTTAGAGTAGGTTAGAAAGAGTAGGGTTTAATGTGCTAGTGAAAGGACTAGCTTTAGATAGAAGCATTGCTACTTCAGTTATATTAACAGGCAGAAAGTCATCAAAAACAGGCAAATATTTTGATTACCTGTGTAGATCTGGTGGTAGATACGGCATATAGTTAATGTCATCTAAAATAAGATCAATATTAAAGGGAAATGTGAATGTTAATTAGTGCCTTTAAATTGTCCCATAGTAGTTCAAATGGAAGTTGATCCAATCCAAATTGATAAACTCTAAATTATGTTGGTATAACATATACAAATGAATTTCTAGCACAAACTGAAATATACTTGGCTTATTTTCTTTTGTATATATGAAAGGGAGAATTGACCAGAAACTGCTTTTATTTGCTCTTATAATATCAATACATAGTACCTCAAAAATTGTTACCTAATTTGGAACAAAGAGAAAAAGATCCAAAATAATTTTTTCCAATTAACTGTGACTCAAACATAAGTTATGAAGTTTGAATTAATTTGAATTTCAGTCCATAAAGTATTTATTTCTTATTAACTGTTTATTGGTGAAATGAAACATAGGCATGAGAGGAGAAAATATGAGATTGCAACCTGTGTATGATTGCTGTATTAGTCCATTTTCATACTGCTATGAAGAACTGCCTGAGACTGAGTAATTTATAAAGGAAAGAGGTTTAATTGACTCACAGTTCAGCATGGCTGCGGAGTCCTCAGAAAACTTACAATCATGGCGGAAGGCAAAAGGAAAGCAAGGCACCTTCTTTACAAAGTGGCAGAAAGGAAAATGAATGCAGGAGGAACTACCAAACAATTATAAACCATCAGATCTCATGAGAGCTCACTCAATATTAGAACAGCATGTGGGAAACCAATCCTATGATTCAATTACCTCCACCGGGTCTCTCACTTGATACTTGGGGATTATAGGGATTATGGAGATTATAATTCAAGATGAAATTTGGGTGGAGAAACAAAGCATAACCATGTCAATTTCTCTGAGCATGCAGACTGCCACTTTCTGTTGAAAAATAATTATGTACTTGCTTGTCGTTTAGGTAGGCTAGGCCAGTGATATAAATCAGCATATCACCTCTGTTTCCTCCTAGGCTTAGAATGAATTCTAAGTATTTATCCAATGATTATGTATGTGGCAAGTAGTTAAGATAATTTTATGAAGAGCAGAAAATGGATTAGCAAAGAAAGTAGTTGAAGGTGGTTAGAGAAGGTATAGATATGAAAGAGAAGATCGTATATTTTTCTAAACCTAGTACTGAGCGGAGTGTGTGGTGCATAGTATACTCAGACCAGTGTTTGTTAAATTACATATGGAGCTTGGATTTATGCTGTGTTTTGGAAGAAGAGACATTGCTCATCCAACCAACAGGATTTTAGACTTTTCTATTTTGAAATTCTTCCTTTTCTAGTAACTTTATTCGCAAAGTTATAACAACAACATAATGAAAGATAATCCAAATACTATAGGTGCCTCATTACATTTTTAAAAAGATACAGAAAAAAAGGAAAATTTGATTATTGATATAATGTATTAGATTTAATGCTTGATCAATATCACTAAGCAACAAAATGATATTACATCAAATGATTAAATATAAGAACCATGGGAATATGATTCAAGAGAAAATGGCTGATTAAAGCTCACTTTATTTCTCAATGTAGCTCATGGGCAAGCAAAGAAATTTAAAAAAAAAAAAAGGACAAAAATGACTATGCTGCTTAAATGTATTTAGCCTCATTCTTCAGGTGTTTATTTCTGAACAACAAAAAAATACAGACTATATTAAAAAATCTCATATGCTGTTAAAAACTATTATTTTCTGGAACTACACAAATGTATAATTATTTTGAATAATTATAGAATTTTCCTGATTTGTATCATGTACAGTAAACATTTCATATATTGCAGTAAGGGAAGTGTTGATGAGTTATAAAGTTCCAAACAAAAAATGTATCAGAAAGATAAGTCATGAACTGCATCTGATTTTCCACAAACTGAATATAAGACAATTAATTAGTTGTAGTGCTACAGATATGAGATTATGAGCAAAGCAACATAAACATAAAGGGTCTATTTTATTGAGTAGACATAATCTTCTATGGCTTCTTTCCAACTCTGTCTAGTGTGTGAACAAGACATTTTCTGTTGAATTAAACTAACAAAGAGGGTGAATGAGCATTTAAACCCCAAGGATTATTCTTGGAGGGTGTTACACACTGCTTCAAGATTCTTAATGACTTCAGTGAAAATGGCATAGTTTTCTTTCTCAGTTTGCAAATTGGCTTTTAAATCATGCTTACCATCACCTATATATATATATATGTATATATGTATGTATATATATAAAATTAATAAAATTAAAGCTTAATCATTTCCATTTTTATACTAATGCCATTGTATAATATCTGTTATTTTACAAATATGATTATTGTGATCTAGGATTGATTATCTCTATTGGTCTATTTTATGTTACTTTTTACAATAAGCATATTTTACCCAAATCTTATTCAAAATGAAATGGAACAGTAAAATACTGCTGAATTCTAAATGGCATTTTCAAACTGTTTAAAACGTGAATTCAGTCTATGTGAAGTCATTTCATTAACCAAAAAAGACAGCGTAAAAAACAGTGTCTAAAATTTGACTTATCATGTTTTCCAGACTGTAAACTCTTGTGTTACATTGGCATCTATTTGAAATTATCTGGTGTAATGCTAATTTCCTTTTCTGACAGGAATTTTCTTGTTGTTTATCATAAAAGACAAAAGGCATTAACACTATAGTTAATTGGGGGTAGTCATGTGATAGAAAATACAGATCGTTTGCAAGAATTAAAGCTTTTTCAGCTGGATTTCTAATTCCCCTTCATTAAGATTAGATATAGTGCTCTCAAGACAGTAAACTGATTATGACAACCAAATTGTTCAAGTAAATTTATTAGATGAATAGCTTAGGAAATTGAACAAAAACAGAGGTAACATAAAGTTCCAAAACACTAAACAAAAAAAATATGAGTTAGATATAATTTATCTGATTATAATTTTCTAAAAACAATAAAGAATTAAAATAAGTTATTTATACACATATGTATGTAAATATCAGTAGAGGTTAACTGTTAAAAACAAAATGGACATATACAAAACCAAACCTTTCTCCTATATTTCCATTTTTTATGAGCGAAGATTGTTAACACAGTATTATTCTTTCAGATCTTGCCTTATTCATATCTATATTCTGTTATTGTTGTTTTGAACAAAAATGTGTCTACACATTGTAGTTCTACATAACAAGACCACCTTTCCTAGCCAAGCCCCTTCTTCTCCTCCTCCCATAACATATTTTGCCACAATACAAGCCCACATCCTTTCTGTAACTTCAAGAAGGTATATGAGCTTCTGAACCCCACTGGGGATAGGGGAGTAATCACTCTGTGGTTCTCTCTGTGTGCACATTAATAAATTTGCATACCATTTCTCCTATTTTAAAAAAATAGGTAAAGTTCTGCTTCTGCTACTTGTTTGATTATTTCAGCAATTATGGACACCATACGATAGCTATATGTACAAATTATTCTTATTCTTTTTTAAAAAATTAAAACAACTTTTAAAATTGCATTACATATTAGACATCAGCAAACTGAGGGAATTTAAGAGTTACATATACATATATATGCATACACACACAAACTTTTTTTTTTTTGACAGTACAAGTAATGCTTCAAAAAACTGGCTTATATTTTTATTTTTGTTAAGCTGAATATTTTTGTGCAACAAGTTTTTGGAAGTAAAATTTTGAGTCAAAAGTTATGTACTTTTTCTGTTTGTTTTAATACATTGCAAAACTATATCTCCAGATGATTTTGTCAAAGTATACTCTCACCAAAGGTGAATGAGAGTGCAGGGATGAGACGGTGAAAAGGCATGAGATCCAGAGCAAAAGAACAAGACTGTTCTTAGAGCAGGGGTGAGGGAGGAGGGGCCAATCTTTCATTTAACAGGAAAGACAAACAATAGAAGAGTAGTGATAGTACCAGTTGTGTAATATTACTGGTAAAAAGCTGGAATATTCTTGACTGATTATTGTTATTTTCCTAATACAGTGTGAAACACAATTATCAGCTGATTTTGAGTGGCCAAGGATGATGGAGTATGAGCAATTGGAAATTGTAAAAGAAAGTATAAAATAATAGTGTTAAAAAGTGAAAAAAGAAAGATTTTTGTTATGGCCCCTCACAAGATGTCTATGTCAATCTCTAGAATTTGCAAATATTAAATTTTTGGAAAAATGATCTTTGCAGATATAATTAACGATTTTGGTATGCGAAGATAATCCTGAATTACCTGTGTGAGCCCTAAATGACATCATGTGTCCCTATAAGAGAGAGATAAAAGGAGATTAGGTTTTCCTCTCTCTTATATGGACACACAGAAGAGAACACAATTGAAATAGAGAGTGGAGTGATGTGGCCACTAGGACAGAAATGCTAGGGCAACCACTATAAACTAGAAGAAGCAAGGATCTGATTATTGCCTTTACATAGTCCCTGCAGGGAGAGCAGCCCTGACAGATTTCAAACTTTTTGCCTCCAGAACTCTGAGAGAATAAATTCCTTTTGTGTTTAGCCAACAAATGTGTGGTAAATACTAAGAAACTAGTGTACTCAGAAACAAATATACTATTGAAGTATTAAATTAGCATTTGAACCTTGTAGTTATAAATCTGAAGTACAGTTATTTGGTGGAAAAGAGGATAGTTGCTTTCAATTGTGGTTGGAATATTTCTAGATATAGTGAAAAAGTAAAGAAAGCCATTTTCCATTTTGTTTTTGTTTGTGTAATGGATTAATTATAATGAAAGACTAAACAAGGATTCTAGACTTAAAACAGAAGGAAAAGATGATAAATACTATTTTTTAAAAGGGTATATTGATTGCATTTCTCAAAGAAATTGAGCACATATCTTGTGAAATACTACCATAAGAAAACTAAAAGGAAAGAAGTAAGGCCACTGACCAGTAAGTTTCTAGTAGAAATGTCGCAGGAAATAGTATTACTGATGTTGGTAAAGATTGTCATTATTTCATATATGGTCAAGCTAGCATTGTGGAAAATAATTGGAAGTGAGTAGGTGAAGGACATGGATATTAGAGTTTTCATATGCACTATCTTCATCTATGTTTGTAACATGTATTTAGCTTTATAGCTTGCAGTAGTTTGACAATATTAAGTTTTGAATATTTACTTCATTTGTTTGGGCTTAAAAACATCTTCCTAGCATCAATTCCCTCTTTTGCATGCAACCATACCCTGATGTTGATATGGGAAAAATCCCGTTTTCTCAACTTGCTCACAGTATTCAGCCAAAGCTGACTGCACCACCAACCCCCCTTCAACCTGACTGTGTACCTGCTTAAGAGGCCAAATCAATTGTACTTTTTGTTTTTCTTGTCATGCAATGATTCTGTGATGGGCATAAAACACAAGTCAACCAAATTAGATCAATTTAGGGCTTGCTCTTGAGCTGTAAATGAAGTGGATGTACTATTTCCAGTTGGAAATAAATCCGGACAACTGTATCCTAGGAAACTGTTCGCAGTGCTCTTGAAACCACATGGGAGAATGTACCTAAGGACGGAGTGTCATGATGCTAAGGAAATGCACACAAAGAATGAAAGCCAACAAACAACTCCCGGTCTGTAATTTCAACACCAAATTAAGGTTTCTCTGACCTTTTAATTATTTAGCTGTTCAGAGAATTTTAAAAAGGCCTTTGTTTGAATTAATCTAGTTGGAGTAGCATTATTATTATTATTATTATTGTTTTTGTGACATATAAGTACACATTTCAGATATCTAATACTTTTCTCTAAGACTACCACATCAATGTTGCTGATAATTTCATTTTAAGAGGATAGATCTACTCTAAAAGGAAAGTAAGTGCAACAAATTCTCCTTAGATACTGAATTTCTATCATGACTATGTCCACAAATGATAGTCAATTTTTTTTAAAAAGAGAAAGGTCATACCATAGTAATGACATCAAATAGCTTGGAGAATCTGTGCAACTATACTGAATACTGCATCTGTATTGGTGTATTATGTGAATTAAAATCTTGGTTTCCTACAACTGATGCTTTGTCTTCCATCAGTATGAATTTTCATGCTAGCAGTAAACCATTAAAGACTTACAAATTGAGTAACACCATTTATGAAAATGGATTTTAGATAAATTAACTTTTAAATGTTCTTGTTAACTTACATTTTTGCAGTTTCTTACTGATTATAATCTTCTTTTGTAACTCTTCTAAATATGCATCCCCAACCTGCTTTTTGTTTACAGTACTGTAAGATAATATCAAATGCCAATCCCTGTTGCATTTGCCACAGTGTATTTCAGAGCTTGATAAGTGATTTTCCCTGGAGATTTTTGTTTCAGAAAAATATACCCTTTTTACTTCTTCGGTGAACAATTTGCAGTAATATGCTCAATGAGTATTTGTTCAGTGAATTCAATTATCAGGATTAAAGGCAGCTATATAATATAAAGTAAATCTACAAGGTATATTATTGAAAGAAAACTGTCAATTTTGAAAGGTATATATCAACAGGAGGAGTCAGTTTTATAAAATGACTAATAGGATTTTCAAGACAGGCAAAAATGTATTTGGAATGGTTCCTTGTCTATGCCAGCAAAACCATAATTCTGACTCAGGGCCAGTGCATGAAAGGTCTAGTCATGTTGATTAATTTAAAAGGCATTGTGTGAGAGAGAGAGAGTGTGTGTGTGTGTGTGTGTGTGTGTGTGTGTGTGTGTGTGTGTAGTGATGACAATAGCAGAAACAATGTAAATATTGCTCATGTATTTGTATTTTCAGGTTGCATTGATACTCTAGAGACCACACCACTGCAAAAGAGATAAGAGAGGATTCCAGATTATTCTCTTGGCTTCAGGATGCTAGGGAAGTAAACTATCAGCATAAACTAACTTAACACAGAGATAGCCCACAATCAGTTAAGTTGTCCCTCTTAACTAAGATGGGAAGGGAATGGGAATGCTTATTTGTCAAAATGGGTTAGTGTTCACTAACTGATAGTATTTTTGTTTCCTTTTCATTCTGTAATTGTTTAATTATATCAATTTGAGAAGACATGAATTTAAAGCAGATATTATGGCTGGGTGTGGTAGCTCATGCCTATAATCCCAGAAATTTGGGAGGCCGAGGTGGAAGGATCACTTGAGGTCAGGAGTTTGACACCAGCCTGGCCAACATGGCAAAACCCCGTCTCTACTAAAAACACAAAATATTAGCTGGGTGTGGTGGTGCATGCCTGTAATTCCAGCTAGTTGGGAGGAAGAGGTTGCAGTGAGCCAAGATCGTGCCACTGCACTCCAGCCTGGGTGACAGAGCAAGATTCCATCTCAAAAAAAAAAAAAAAAAAAAAAAAGATACAAGGAAAGGAAAAAGAATAGATATTGTCCCAATAGACTTATTTTAGAAGTCCTGATGCCTAACAGTAATTATTCCCACAAATTATTTTAATTCAGTCTTCACTTAAGACAATAAAGGTTAATTGCATAAAATTTGGCAATCAAAAGAAATATTAAAAATTACCAGCGTGACCTAATATGTGGTTAATCACAGCTACCAAATTTATATGTTACAACAGACCAAATGCAATATTAAAAGTAAATACAATTTATTTCAACTTAACTTGATCCAAGAGCAGTATGTCTTTTAAAATGTATTTTTAAAATACACAATAATTTTTATGTTAACCTCTTTCATTTAAGAATATGTTAGACCTGTTTGTTTTCACCAACTAGTCCTCAATAAGAATGATTCCAGGCCAGGCACGGTGGCTCAAGCCTGTAATCCCAGCACTTTGGGAGGCCAAGACGGGCGGATCACGAGGTCAGGAGATCGAGACCATCCTGGCTAACACGGTGAAACCCCGTCTCTACTAAAAAATACCAAAAATTAGCCGGGCGAGGTGGTGGACGCCTGTAGTCCCAGCTACTCGGGAGGCTGAGGCAGGAGAATGGCGTGAACCCAGGAGAATGGCGTAAACCTGGGAGGCGGAGCTTGCAGTGAGCTGAGATCCGGCCACTGCACTCCAGCCCGGGCGACAGAGCGAGACTCCGTCTCAAAAATAAAAAAATAAAAAAATAAAAAATAATGATGATTCCACCTCCCTATTATGAAATATTTGGAAAGTGGCCATAGCAAACAGTATTATGTCTAATAAAATAATAATAGCTCTTTCTCTAAGAATCATGATTGGCTTCCCCCTTATTCAACAAAACTGTAAAATGAAAAAATAGGCATAGTTACCACTCTAGATGAATTAAGCATCAAATTGATGCATACCTTACTTTACTACTTAAAAGTGTGTTTAGATTTTTGTTTTGGCCAAATAAATTAGAATTTGAATGTACCACTTTTTCACATAAGTGCTTGTTAGTTATTTTTTAAAATGAACATTAAAGTCTTTAATGAAGAAAGTGAATCTATGTAATGTCAATAAAACTGCTAATTAGGAAACACAGTATTTATACACATAGATTGCATAACTGAAAATAAGTGTAAAGCTTAATTATGAAAATTGGGTTAAGCAACTTTCATAAGAAAACCTACAGGCATAAATATAAAGGTAAGTAATTTGTAAGTTACATAGTAACTGACACTTATGTAACAAACACTGTAAGAATACATGCATTTACAACTTTTAATAGACATTATATTTTGAAAGGATCTTTTGGTCAATATGATAATGCAATTATGTTAGTTCTAGTAAGAAAGAGAGAAGGAGAAGACCAGTGAGAGAGATATAGCAAAGGAAAAGGATTGACTTTAATCAATAATAATTAAGTGCTAATCTCAATATAAAAATAACACTTTTCTTTGATTTTGGGGAAAACATAATGTCTGTGCTGAGGTTTGCACATGTGAAATGTACATAATAATAACACCTCAGACAGGTGCTGTGAGACTTAATTAATTTCTCCACAGTGCTATGGACATGAGAAAATGTATGCAGTCTGGGCATTTAATCACTATTACTCCTCCAAGGGTTTTCTTTTGATATTGCCTAGGGAAGCTAGATGGAAGACTGTCAAATTATCGAATCCCTAGAAGGAGTTAGAAATACATTATATTGAAGAGTAAAACAAATGCAACAAAAGCTACACCTTAAAAAGAAACATTAAACAAAAGAAGAAGTTGGCCATTTGAGAATGGCAGGGAGGATTAAATGAGTTAACATTATAATTTAAAGTTAAAAAATATATACATGGGTGCTAATGGTGTTGAAAGAGAAAGAAGAGGAGGAAGGAAAAAAGGAAGGAAAAGGGGAGAGAGAAAGGGAGAGAGAAAGAAAAGAGGGAGAAAGGAGGATGTTAAGTGTCTCTTTAATAGATGAAGGAAAAAAGAACAATGGAGTGGTTATGAGTTAAGGTGATTGTTAAACACTAGTAAATTGGCAAAAAGTTAATTCAGGAGGTTACAAAAAAATTTTAAGTGTTGGGAGAGCTGTCATATTTCCTAAAAATCAAAAAGAAAAATTTCTGCAGCAGAATTAAGATTAATATTGACATATCGATTTTTTGTGAGACTTTTGTCTCAGAGAAATGATATAACATTACTTCTTCTAATCAGGGCTGAATTTGTAAATATTTTTGTGAGGAAACATTGAAAATAAGAAGGGTGCTTAACAGGTAAGAAGTGTTCAATACACTTTTAAGAAATATTATTATTCAAACTCTAATAATGCATGAACTGAAATTCCACTGATTTCTTGCTTTTTCTCTTTAAATATTTTATGTTTAAATTATTAACTGTAAATGCCTGACTCCTTAAGAGCAATTCCAAATCACAGTTTGAGTGATTCTAAAGTTTTCTAAACTATTTTAGAAATTGGAATGTATTTTCTCTACAAAAATCAATGTTATAGTGAATATTGTTTGTTCCAGAGGAAGTAGCTACTTTAAAACATGGGTAGCAGAAAATAATTCATTCAGCAGCTATTTGTTGAGCAACTAATTTGTACAATTTGTTTGTGAGATACTATATCAGGAGTAAAGACTAACAGAAGTTAATTTAATACAGTTTATTATCTAATAAGGAAAGAATTCAGACACATAAATATGTGAATAAGTTACATTTGATAAATGCTATATAAGAATAGGTGTCAAGTGATATGAAATTTCTGAAGATATAGTTATATTTGCAATGGCAATTCATAAGATAAAAAAATCCTTAAGAAAGTATTTCCTTCTATCATACTCGTTTTTCTGTACTTTTTACAGCTTCCCAAGCAAAAGGCTGCACAGGGAACGGTCCCCACATTTGTAACAATAGAAAGAAGTAGTAGGAAGAGCTCGTTGGACTATCTCTATTTGTCTCTTGTTTTGAAAGTGCCTTTGATTGTAGCAGAGAACATGAATTTAAAGATTAATTTTAAAAACAATATCCAAAAGATTGCATGGATATTGGGACAAAAGTATGCAACCCTGAGATAAATTCTTAAATGAAATAATAAAAATAATGTATATTGAAAGATCTCAATTACTCCTCCAATCTGGCTTGTTCTGTATATAGCAAAGTTACAGCTGAAGTTGGTTATTTAATGACTACTGAGAATCAAAACACACAAACACTGAAAACTCTGAAAAGTCAGTAGAGCACAAAGAGCAGAGCAGAAAATTAGGTATAAGTTTGTTACTTCATACCTCAAAACCACCCTGTAAATACACAACTTGAGTGTATCAGATCCCAGTGGGAGTTCCTGATCTTACTAATGATAAAAAAGATTTCGGATCAGAGGTTACCATATAAGTGTTAATTGAAAGTATTCTGTATTCATAATTCAGATACTCAGTTATCTTAGTTTTATTTGACAAACTTGTAATTTTATGTTCCAGCATTGTGTTCTAGACTGGAAATACACAAAGATAAAGACACAGTTCTTCCTCACAAGACACTTACAGTCCAGGTGAAAGAGAGGACAAATAAAACAATACTTGCTGAACCCTGCAGCTTGCTAAAAAGTGCTGAAAACTTGAGAACAGCTATCCCTTTCAAAGGGTGGTCTTGGTCTTTGGGGTAAATATCATGTTAGAAAAAAATATGTTTCAGGCAAAGTCATTCCCATATTGATCACTGTGAGACTCTCACTTTATGAAGAGCTCTCCCCAGAACAACATAATGCTTTTTTCACTATTTTTATTGACTTATCAATCCATCTTTGATTCTTTGGATGGGAATTATTTGTGGGCCAAGATAGATAAGTTCAATGTAAATCCTCATTCATGCATCATCATCATCAAAATCTAAAATTTTTAATTACATATCTCAAGAATCATGTTAGGTAGAAAACAGAAAACATATTTCAATTTTCACTTTTATAGAGGGAGAGCTGTGTCCAAGTCCTCTTCTGTTTAAATTATACTTTAAGAGCCTAGTTCATGTTTGGATGCTCACTAGCTAACACAATATTTGGCATGTAAGTATACAATATATGTAGACTGAGTGAATAAATAGTTTCAATGTTGCTTTTTGATTAGTTAAATGCCAACTTCCTTGTCATTGATGGACTTTCATTAGGCCCTCAACTTTCCCCTGTGTATTTTTGTTAATGCTTTCCACACTGCCAATAGAGTTGGCTTTCTGGGCTAAAATCTGATTGTGACTGTTCTTCAAAAATACCTTTGTTGGTTCCTGGTAACTCAGTTAAAATCCCCTTCCCATGTTATCTAGGTTTACTCATGCTTTGACCTCCTGCCTTGACAGGCTTTCTCAGAACACGATGGGTACCTGCTTTTGTTAACATGCAGCTGCTCACAATCTTTGGAATACCACATTCTCTTCTGTGCTTTCATGCTTTAATGTGAACTCTCCTAGTCTGCAGTAACATTTCTCCATTTCACTGCTTGGCAAATGCTCACTCATGCTTAAGGATTCCCCTAATCTATGAACTCTTTGAAGATTTTCCAGATGAGTAAGTCCTTTTTGATGTTCTTTGGTGTTCTCTTTGCTGTTCTATAGAGTTTCGGTTAAATCTATAATATTGTAATTCCATGTTTGTATATTTATCTTTCCTGCTGGACTGTGAGACAGAAACCATGTCTCCTTTCATTTTGTATTTCTGGTGTAGTGCTAGTGCTAAGACTATAAAAATCCTGATGAATAAATGAATGAATGAATGAATCAGTCAATCAATTAATATATTTTTCTTAGGGCACAATGGGAGAAAATCTCCGGATCTATGCCAGCATCTACTCCCCTGACAAAAATCAGAACATTTTCATCTAATAGGTTAACAGAAATAGCTGAGCCAGCTTTGTGTACTGCTTTGCTATTTTAATTGTTGGTTTTATCTTTAAAATATCTGTAAAATACTATATTGTTAATATTTATCTCCGTGCTCACTTTTAGAAAAGTTGAGGCAACCTTCAGTAAGAAAGAAATCTGAGAGAGTCAAAAAATTCGAGATAAGGTAGAAATAACTAATTGGATAAGCCATCAGATTACTTTCTGTACTTAGCACAATTTACTTGAAGGTAAAGAGTGGGCAAATATAGATAAAAGAAAACAATGTATACAATGCAATATATTTTCTCCAGAAACTTACACTTTTGAGAACTTGTCAGGATACTAAATTCAGTAACAGCTGGAGTAGCAAGCATTTAATTAGTACCATGTCAGCACCATCTCTGGATGATGTTTGGTATGATCTTAAACTCTTTAAGGCTTTAACCTTTTGTTAAAATTGCTAAGACTTTCACAGAGGTAATATTTTGATTACTTACAGGTATTTGATATTTTAACTGACTAGTAGCTAAAGGCAGATTTTCCTGGAAAGTAAAGGATAGAGCTTTTTGGTATGGAAGTTTTAAAGAAAAAGTGCTACGACTGGTGACCGTAAGTCCTGGTTTGCCCTGGACAGTTCCAGTTTATGCCCATTGTGTGATTGTAGTCGTTAATATATCCCATGTCATTCTCAGAAGTGTCCTTGTTTGAACAATAAATCATATTATCACCTTAACAATGATAAAAAAGAACAATGGTTGTGATGAGATCATAAGTGACTGAATGTGCTAAAAACAAATTTGGACAACATAATGGCTGACCCTGATTTCTTAGGACTGATGCCTACAATTCTAAAGGAAGCTTTACCTGCAATTCAGAATTTATACAGTTCCAAAATGTGGTAACAATGAAGAAAAACCCCTTTTGACCTTTCCAAGTCATGAGTTTATGAATCCATTACTCTAGCTTACATTTCTACGATTGCAAATGAAAACACTTAGTATCTGAAGTAGATTATTTATTAATGTAAATCATTGCCTAAACTCATTTATTCTTAGAACTGTGATTACATTCTGATGATAGTTTGATTGATAGCTAGGTGAAAAATAGTCTTGATCAGTAAAGAACATGTAAGCACACAGTGATAAGACATGACCTTGGTTTATAGATTATGGTGTCATTGATGCAGATGTAGGCAGAGACGTGAGGGAAAGAAGTATTTCAGGGATCCATAAGTATGCTTATATGGCATTCTGAAGGCTTTTTTGAATTAGAAAATCAACTAATTTTTTAAATGCCTAACCATTCATTTTATAAAGTTGAAGTCTGCATCTCAAAGATTGATTAAATAATCCTTTCAAAGTGGTGGAATGTCAAAGATGCAGCTGTTTTACCAAATTAATCAGGGAAGTCCTTGGTATATAACTGTTCAATAGCAATATTCACATAACAAAACCAAATCAGATATGAAATCATACACGAATGAACTGATTACTTATATAATAATTATTATGCAAATAGACCAATACATGTGAGCCAATTTAGTGCATGATATTTTGCAACTGCAATTTTTGTAAATCTTTCAAAAGAATGACATCATACTAGGTACTTCAGAAAAGAAATATTTGAATTTCAAAGATTTGAGAGACCCTTGGGAAAAGGGAAAATCCTTACCTATTTTTCAGAAAAATGGCTCTCAATATAATCATGCTATGCAAGTCAAATGTGAGAGGAAAGATGTTGTAATGAACCTAATAAAATTTTGTCAAAAAAATGCCCAAAAGGACAAATCAGCATTTAACTCATTCTTTGTGTAATTTAAGAACAATTTTACCATTGCAATTAAAATTTAGATTTTGTCTAAAATAAAAAGCAATAAATTTATTTTAATGAATTTTATTTATGTTTAAGATAGAAGTCTTGTGTAGCTATTTTCATTCACCACTTATTGCAGAATTCTGGACAGATTTAAGTGGATTCAATTTAAATGGATTTTTTCCAGTGCCCTTTATCTTGAAGTATCGAGACTTCCTATCATTTCATAATTTACTTACCAAATATATAGTAATTGAATATCCATCTGGAAATACCGCAAGCTTGCAATGGTTCAGGAAAAAAAAGTTATAAAAATTATCTGGATATATCCAAGTAAAATAAACATGATTATATGGTAAAAACACTGAGTGTAAGGGTGAAAGGTTAACATAATTAAGAATGTATTTTGTAACCATGAATATTAAAAAATAATAGAATTTGAAATAGAAAAATCACTCGTTGAAATTCTATATTTATTTAAATGAATCAACACTTCTAATTCCTCAATATTTTGTGTTTTCTTGAAGTTTCATATATAATTTTCTGCAGTTTCCTATTCTTCCATAAGAACTGCATTTGACTTCAAATCTGTTTTTCCTTCATCCCATTACAGTCATGGATGAATAGTGGCTGACGTCCTTATTAAGGTGATGAACCTAGAGCACCCTGCACTCTTCAGTTCACCGTTATTTCCACAGATCATTTTTACTGGTAATTCTTTAATTCATGCATCCTGTAAAATTCACTGATCGTGCAGGAAGAAACAATGAGAACAAATTCAATTTGGCATTCCAGACTTACTACACTAAAACCTACAAGACCTCCAGGAAAAGTCTTTTAACTTCTTCGAATAGAAATTTCTCAAGTATAAGACAGGAAGGATGAAAATGGTTATTGTGTTCTAGCTCTAAGATTCAATGTGTATCATTACAGTTAAAACACATTTGGAATTATCAGAGAGAAAAAATTGAGGAAACCCCAGTCCATGAACAATATTACATGTACTGTAAAGCACCGTATAGATAATACTGCATAGTTTTTTCTTACAAAATATAAATATACATTTGTTTTAAGTGTCTGAATATTAAATGTTAATAATTTAATTTTAAAATAAGTTTTGTAACATATACTACATTTATAAACTCTCTTGTAATCTGGATATCATGCATATTAACAGTAAACTCTCACATAATTACATATTGTAGAGAAATGTGATACCACAGGAGTGTAATCAGAGGAAATGCAATCTAAATCTCATTCAGTATTCTTGCTAATGCTGATGTCAATGGGCACAGAGAATTCCTTGGAAGAAATTTTTATCGGTAACAGAGAATATGGGTTGGGCATTTCCAAAATATTTGTATACAAATATTTTGAATTTTTAAAAATTCTAGTATCAGAGCTTTTTGATATAGCTTGTTTATGGCACACCATTATGATACAAAAAATAAAATAAATTAAAAAATATTTATTTCCATCAATATACACTTCCAAGTCTATTTCTACATATTGTATTTCCATTTCTAATAAGTAGTTTTCCTTACGACCTCTTGGTCATGTTTTGATGAAAACCTAATAATAATAAAAAAAATTCTTATTCATGATATAAAGTTTTGATCTTTTTTGCGTTGCTTTTTTCACTTCAGTAATACATGCTGGAAATTACTCCTTATCA
The DNA here is from genome assembly GCF_000951045.1 of Mandrillus leucophaeus. Lineage (NCBI taxonomy): Eukaryota > Metazoa > Chordata > Mammalia > Primates > Cercopithecidae > Mandrillus > Mandrillus leucophaeus. The sequence goes on along the minus strand of NW_012102465.1, from coordinate 3,781,651 downwards.
TTTATATTTACCTTCCTCATTCTTTTTTATAGCTGAAACACTGAAGATTCTAAGGTGAGTAAAATATGATTTCCTTGAGATTTGTAGTGAGGATGATAGACACCTAAACAAAAACAATCAGTAATATTTTAAAAGTGGCTTTATTGAAGGTATGCACTCTGTTAAATTACAAAAAAGAATAGCTTGCATGCTTCCCCGAAGAAAGTCTGGTTGAGATCAGTAGAGGAGGCCATGTTTAAACTGGATAGGAAAGTAGGGGTTACCCAAGAAAGAAAAGTTTGGTGAAGTGCTTGACAGACATGGTGAACAGCACACATAACAGGAGGTCTAGACTGAATGTCCTTGAAGAGTAGGGAGTATGATAAGTACTTCACACACAGTGGTCATTCCAATCTAGTTGTTAAATTTAACTCAGCCAAAGTAAGAGCAACAGGTTTAGGGATGTTGAGTACTTCTGCATGTTTGACCATAAGAAATATGGAGGGGAGAATCACAGACTATGAAATTAGATAAGTAGATTTAGAATAGTTAGAGCAGAAATGTTTTTCTTCTTATTCTTTTATGACATGGATTTATGAGGCAGTAGTTAAAGCCATTATAATATATAACTTTTCCCAGCAGGTGGTCAGAGATAAAAGGACAGAGCTATAGTGAACTTCTCTAACAGGACAGAAAGAAGGCAAGGAATCAACAAAAGAGATGAAGAGAGAGTCTAAAAAGGCAGAAAATCATGATGTTTCAGAAACCAAAGGAAGAGCATGTTTCTAGTAGGGAATTAACAATATTGTAAAATCTATAGGGACTTGAAGTTAGCTGACATCTTAAAATAAAAAATAAAAAAAAAAGATGTCATATTAAGAAACCATTGTGAAGAGCAATGTCATGAAGCTTTCTCCCTGTTTTCTTCTCGGAGTTTTACAATATCAGGTCTTAGAGTTAAGTCTTTAATCCATTTTAATGTGTGTGTGTGTGTGTGTGTGTGTGTGTGTGTGTGTGTGTGTGTATGATGCAAGATGAGTACAATTTTACTATTTTTAATGTAGACAAGTAGTTTTTCAAGTGTCATTTGTTGAAAAGACTATCATTTTTCCGTTGTGTATTCTTGGCACCCTGTTGAAGATCAGTTAACCATATAAATGTGGATTTATTTCTCAGGTGTCTATTTTGTTACATGTGTCCATTGTCCATCTTTACACCAGTACCATACTGTTTTAACAAGCAACAGAATCGAAAATAGACAAGTGGCATTGCATTAAACTGGAAAGCTTCTGCTATGCAGCGGAAACATCAAGAAGGAAAAGGCAACCTACGAAATGGTAGAAAATATTTGCGAACTGTACATCTGATAAGAGGTTAATACCCAAATATATAAGAAACTCCTACAACTCAATAGCAGTTTTTTAAAGAGCAAATGATAAGAGATTTAAATAGACATTTCTCCAAAGAGGACATACTAGTAGCCAATAGGTATATGAAAAGATACTCAGCATCACTAATCATCAGGGAAATGCAAACCAAAATCACAGTGAGGTAATCTCACAATTATAGTAATTATAAAAACAAAAGAAAGCATACAAAAAAAAACCTAAAAGATAACAAGAGTTGGCAGGACATGAAGAACTTGGAACCCTTGTACATGGTTGATAGAAATGTGAATGGTGAAGTCACCATGGAAAACAACATAAAAGTCTCTCAAAAAAACTATCATATGATCTAGCAATTCTGCTTCTGGGTTTTCATCCAAAATAATTAAAATCAGAATCCTGAAGCTATGTGTACACTCTCCCAAACAGGAATAACTTTTCCTTAAAGAAGAAAGAACAAAGCCCTTCAGATAATATACATTCCTACAAGTAAGACGTATAAGACCACTTAACTTTTCCATCTCCTTCATACTCACTTTCCTCAAAAAACACACACAAAAGCTGTTGTGGAACTGACTGAGGAAGACCCAGATTTCTGGTTAAATTGCATCATTATTCACAATAGCCAAGATACAGAAACAACTTAAACACCCTTCAACAGATAAATGGATAAAAATAATATGGTATACACATATAATGGAATGTTATTCAGTCATAAAAAAGACAAAAGCATCCTGCCATATGTGGCAACAAAGATGAACCTAGAACACACTATGCTAAGTGAAATAAGCCAGGCACAGAAGAACAAATGCTTCATAATTCCACCTATACGAGGTATCTAAATTAGTCAAACTCAAAGAAGTCGAAAGTTGAATGGTGGTTGCCAGGGGTTGAGGGCAGGGGCAAATGGAGAGTTGCTGCTGTTCACTGGGTATTAAGTATCAACTATACAATATGAATAAGTTCTAGAGATCTGCTGTACAACATTGTGCTTATAGTTAAAAATATATATTTTAAAATTCATTTTACTTTAAGTTCTGGGATACCTGTGCAGAACATGAAAGTTTGTTACATAGGTATACATGTACCATGGTGGTTTGTTGCACCTATCAACCAGTCATCTAAATTTTACATCCTGCATGCATTAAGTATTTGTCCTAATTCTCTCTCTCCCCTAGCTCCCCACCCCCTGACACGCCCCAGTGTTTGATGTTCCCATCCCTGTGTCCATGTGTTCTCATTGTTCAACTCCCGGTTATGAGTGAGAACATGCGGTGTTTGGTTTTCTGCTCCTGTGTTAGTTTTCTGAGAATGATGGTTTCCAGCTTCATCTATGTCCCAGCAAAGAACATGAACTCATTCTTTTTTATGGCCGCATGGTATTCCATAGTGTATAAGTGCCACATTCTCTTTATCTAGTCTATCATTGATGGACATTTGGGTTGGTCCCAAGTCTTTGCTATTGTAAGTAGTGCTGCAATAAACATATGTGTATGTGTCTTTAGAGTAGAATGATTTGTAATCCTTTAAGCATATACTCAGTAATGGGATTGCTGAGTCAAATGGTATTTCTGGTTCTAGATACTTGAGGAATTGCCACACTGTCTTCCATAATGGTTGAACTAATTTATACTCCCACCAACAGTGCAAAAGCATTCCTATTTCTCCACATCCTCACTAGCATCTGTTGTTTCTTGACTTTTTAATGATTGCCATTCTAACTAGTGTGAGATGATATCTCATTGTGATTTTGATTTGCATTTCTCTAATGATCAGTGATGATGAGCTTTTTATCGTAAGTTTGTTGGCCACATAAATGTCTTCTTTTGAGAAGTGTCTGTTCATATCCCTCACCCACTTTTTGATGGGATTATTCACTGTTTTCTTGTAAATTTGTTTAAGTTTCTTGTGGATTCTGGATATTAGACCTTTCTCAGATAGATAGACTGCAAAAATTTTCTCCCATTCTGTAGGTTGCCTGTTCACTCTGATGATAGTTTCTTTTGCTGTGCAAACACTCTTTAGTTTAATTAGATCCCATTTGTCAATTTTGGCTTTTGTTGCCATTGTTTTTAGTGGCTTAGTCATAAAGTCTTTGCCCATGCCTATGTCCTGAATGGCATTGCCTAGGTTTTCTTCTAAGGTTTTTATGGTTTTAGGTTTTTTTGGTGGTTGTTGTTTCTTTTTGTTGTTTGTTTGTTTTGAGACGGAGTCTTGCTCTGTCACCCAGGCTGGAGTGCAGTGGCGTGATCTCGGCTCACTGCAAGCTCTGCCTCCTGGGTTCATGCCATTCTCCTGCCTCAGCCTCCCGAGTAGCTGGGACTACTGGCACCCACCACTGCACCCGGCTACTTTTTTGTATTTTTAGTAGAGACAGGGTTTCACTGCGTTAGCCAGGATGGTCTCGATCTCCTAACCTTGTGATCTGCTTGTTTCGGCCTCCCAAAGTGCTGGGATTACAGGCATTAGCCACCTTGTCCGGCCAGTTTTAGGTTTTATGTTTAAGTATTTGATCCATCTTGAGTTAATTTTTGTATAAGGTATAAGGAAGGGATCCAAATTCAGTTTTCTGCATATGGCTAGCCAGTTTTCCCAGCACTATTTATTAAATCGGGAATCCTTTCCCCATTGCTTGTTTCTGTCATGTTTGTAGAAGATCAGATGGTTGTAGATACGTGGTGTTATTTTTGAGGTCTCTGTTGTGTTCCATTGGTCTACCTATGTGTTTTGGTACCAGTACCTTGCTGTTTTGGTTACTTTAGCCTTGTGGTATAGTTTCAAGTCAGGTAGCGTGATGCCTCTAGCTTTGCTCTTTTTGTTTAGGATTGTATTGAGACAATCCTGAGCAAAGAGCTTATGGGCTCTTTTTTGGTTCCATATGCAATTTAAAGTAGTTTTTTTCTAGTTCTGTGAAGAAAGTCAATGGTAGCTTGATGGGAATATCATTGAATCTATAAATTACTTTTCAGGATATTGTTTCTTCCTATTCATGAACATGGAATGTTTTTCCATTTGTTTGTGTTTTCTCTCATTATCTTGAGAAATGGTTTGTAGTTCTTTTTGAAGAGGCCCTTCATGTCCTTTGTAAGTTCTATTCCTAGGTATTTTATTCTCTTTGTAGAATGGGAGTTCATTCATGATATGGCTATCTGCTTGTCTATTATTGGTGTATAGGAACGCTTGTGATATTTTATTATACAGTCTTAGTTATTTCAGGCTGCTATAAAAACACACTGTAAACAGGGTAACTTAAAATATAACAGAAATTTTTCTCTCACAGTTCTGGAGGAGGGAAAGTCCAAAACCAAGGTGGATTCGGTGTCTGGTAAGGACCTTCTTTCTGCTTAATTATAGACAGTGCCTTTTTGTTGTGTCTTCCTGTAGTAGAAAAGGTGATTGAGGTCCCTCAGGTATCTTTTAGGAGGACACTGGTCCCATTCATGAGGGTCACCTCCCAAAGGGCCCACCCCCTAATACTATCATCTTAGAGGTTAGGATTTTAACATATAAATTTGAGGGGATGGACACAAACATTTAGACCTTAGCATGCACACTTAAAAATTTTGTTGACAAGATATAGCTCATGTTATCTGTTCTTACCACAATAACAATTTAAAAGCCCCACATCAAAGGGTTATATAAGCAATTTAGGCAATATAGATAAATGATAGATAGATAGATAGATAGATAGATAGATAGATAGATAGATAGAGTGCACAAAAAGTTGATCCTAAGTTGTAGTGGGTTAAGGAATGAATAAGAATTAAAATTAGAGAAACCAGCAGAAAATTTTAAGGATATTGTGAAATAGAAGAAAGCTATTGAAGAGTGGTCTCCAAGCAAATAAAGAGCAATAGAATTAATAGACTTGACAGAAATAAACACGAATAACTCTTCTTAAGAGACAGGAAGAAAAAAGTCTTCCAGGTGATGTACACTTATGCCACTGAGAGGCTCAGGGTGTAAGGCAGTGTATTACTACTTACTTTTCCACCTCCATCCCCTCAGCACTCATCTTTCACAACAAACACACACAAAAGATAAGGTAGAAATGGTATGAGGAGAATCTGGATTGCTCGCAATTTTATTTTAAATTATAAAACACCATGTTAGTAATTTCTCATATTGAAATGACTTCTGCAGAAGCTTATAATGTCATAAGCCTATCCTATAACAATCTTATGATATAACATTTCTCATTAATGCCTCCTTTTCCATTATCAGCAGAGACAAAAAAATCTTTGATAGACTATTCTGGATGCAAATAGAAATACAAAAAAGATCTAGTTAGAAAATCTATGTTTAAGTCTTAGAGTTTATTCCTTACACATTGTGGAAAGTTGTAAGGCTTTTTTTGTTTTTGTTTTTGTTTTTTTGTTTTTTTTTTTTTGTCTTATGAGAATGTGACCTGTACAATGTGTTAAAAGTAGAGTTTGAATACTGTTCTTTAAAAAAATGTACATTATTTTTTGCATATCACTTGGTTGTGTGATATCACCAGAGATTCAATAGGTGAGAGAAGTTATTTAAGAAGCACATATAAAGACAGTTGTGCGATTTTGCTCTGCCCAAATTCATGAAATAGAAACATGATCCATCTACCTGTCTCGATGAATGAAAGAAAATCCCATAGCTATACCTGATCATAAAGGAACATTAACAGCAGTCACTGGTATTTCATTACCATTTATCCTCTTTTTTTGAGAACAGATTCTACTGCTAGGAAATGAAGAAGGCTGACTATTGAGTAAGATTGACATAGTTTTCCTATAGAGAATGTGAACAGCAGGGCAGGGCCTGCTTAGTGGATATGTGGCCGGTATAGTTACACAGGGTCCACTCTCAGAAAGGTCTCACTTTTGATTTAGTGCTTTTCTGTTGAGACCTTGAAATTCTTAATAATTTTAAATAAAGGATTCAGCATTTTTATTTTGCAGTGGGATCTACAAGTCATGCAGCTAGTGTCATGTCTGGGGACATGAAGACATACTTAGCACATCTTCTTAAGTGACTCTGTGTATACACACGTGAGTGTATTTGTGTGTGAGTGAATATGTGCTTACTTGTACATGTAGTTGAAAGAAAAACTAAAAATGCTATTAAAAAATAGCAAACTAAATCTTAAGAGACAAAAGCAATTAAGCTTGCACTGGAAAATAGTTTAATTTCCTCATATTGTAAATGATACGGCAAAGTCATTAAGGCTTACATTCTCACCAAAGAAAAATAAATAAATAAAAAGAAGGCATACAAGCAATGATTTTTAAAGTGGGAGATCAGAAGATGAGTATTCTCCAACCTCTGATACGTTTTAATTAATAATAAGAGCATATCAGTCTTAATGAAGAATCATTCTTCTTAATTTCTAAATAACGCTATGTATCAAGTCATTCTTCAATAAGGAAAAGAGTGTGATAACATCTCAGCCATTGGGATTGATATTTCCTTGTGATTCTTGTGATTATGTATATTTATACAAAAACTTAAAAAAAACCTTTGGGAAATACCAAAATACATATTATTGTAATTTTTAATATATACCAAAGGTTTCTCTTTTTCTGATTTTTAGAGAAGACAGAATTGCCTCTCTAGTAATGTGAAACTTCATTTAACATTTAAGGTATAAACTGGATTTTTAAAATGTTTCTTTAAAAGGGAAAATAGTTTTTTACCATGTGCTTTTCTTTTAAATACTTGCATCATATAAATAAAATAACTCTTGATAAACACCTGGTTGAATTTTGCATACCTCATGGAATATGCCAAGTAAAACAATTGCCTCTCCCTGGTGCCAGGATATTTCATTAAAAACAAATGATTAAATAAGATAAGATAAATAGATGTACAAGTGAGCAAATCTGATATAACCGCCAGGTAAAATTATTTCCTGAAGAGAATCTTAAATCTATGAAATGGTGTGTTAGACAATGTTATTATATACAGCATAGTAAACTTAAATTCTATGAAAAGGTTGTCATATAAAAAAACATAGAACTAAAAAAGAATGAGCATTTACAACATTTGTCTCAGATGTACTTTTGGAAATTTCAGAGTATTAAATGTACTACAACAATTTGTCCTTACCACAGCAAGCTCTGTCTCTATTATACTGGAGGATTACTGTTGAAAGAATGTCATTGAGAGCCTAAACTAAATCTAAGAACTTCTACATCAGAAAGAAGTTTACAGAGATCATCAGATCTTGAAGAATGATGCCTTACTCTCAATACATAATTCCCATGCCATTTCTGGATGTAGCAGTTTAATGAATAGATATGAGAACAGTATGATTTGAAATAAGCAATTGAAATTATTTCTCATTTTTAACTTTTATTTCCTTGGGTAAAAACATAGGAAGATTTTTTTGTGATTAAAATACAGAATTTATCTTTCAGTAATCACATTCTCTAATATAAAATACCTATTTTATAGATTAAGTGATTGTAATTATTTATAAAATATATAACAGTAAGTCATGGTTTCAAGTGGGGTACTGAAAGGGAGAAAACAATTCTGTCCTTAATATAGAGATTTTTTTTTCCCTATTTTTCTCTCTTATTTAGGGAGTTATTTATTTTTAATTATTAAATAAAATGAAGAGATGACTTTGGGCGTAGGTGACAAAATAAAACCTCACAGAGCTGGGTGATTTAGAGAATGAAGAAAAGTCAGCTAAACAAAAAATGAGACAGCTTTCCAAGTGCAAACAGCATTATAAACAAAGATGGAGACAGCAATGGGTAAAATGTGTTGCAAGTAAAGCGTGCAGACTGGTCTGGCTAGAGAAGATGATTTGGGTGTCAAATTAAGAAGCTCCAGCTTAACTTCAGCACACTGTAAACCTATTTAAGGTTCTTAAGCAGGGAAATGACTTGGTCACATATCTGATTTACAAGTATAACTTTGAAGATGGTGTGTTTGAGGGGACAAATGGGGGTGTGCAGGTAGTTGGTGCAAAATGAAGCATAGTTATGATACAGGTAAGCCTGGTCAGCTGCTGCAAAACAGACTTGAAACGAACTGGTGAATTCTAAATTGGTTCAATCTGATAGTACCCTTAGGAAGTGAGAGTGGGAAAAATTGTGATAGTGTGTACTTAACACTGTTGAGTGTTTTCTCAAGAGTCCAGGTAGTTATAGTAAGTTGTAATTGAGAGAAAAATCTATCATGTTGGGAGGACTCACTGAAAACTTGTGTAGTTCCTAGGTTTTCTTACTTTTGAAGAATGCACCCCATATCATATCAAACAAGATAAAAAATCGTTTCTACTATATGTCATATGTTCCAAATTATAAAAATAATGGAAAATAATATATTTTAAGCATTTTTTCAAATGTAAAAAAATAAGTAAATGGGTTTGCATATTGTTTTGGTCTTTTAATACTTTACAAATTACTTATAATTGGCTATGTTTTCTGTAAACTTATTATGCATATTCAGAAATGCTTGGTTAATAAAGTAACCCAGCATATTAATTTCATAGTAGTAAACTTTTACTGAATATTAAATTCAACAATTAAGGAAGTTATAAAATGAGTTTGTGTGGATATTCAAACAAAAATTTACTAATGTCAATTCTAAGTTTTTTTGTTTTTGTTTTTGTTTTTGGGGTTGTTTTTATTTTTTATAGATTTCATATATTTTCATATACTACTGAAAAAGTTTATAGTCCTTAGGAAATGTGACTATAATGGTCACTAATACAAAATGCCCCTAGAAAATGTGGGGTATTTATTTTATAATAGATATTTTAAATGTCTAACGTAACTTCTAGGAACATGTTTATTTCCAGAATCACAGAAGAAAAACAAGGAAGGAATAATAACTAAAGAAAAATTGTGCTAATTTTTTTTTCTTAATACAGGTAATTATTTTACTTTTTGTAGGGAAGATAAATCAATGAGCAGTGATGTGATTAAATGGCACTTGACATTTATTCCCACAAACTTTGAATTCACCTTTTCAGTACAGGAAATTCATAAAGCTTAAACCCATATTTATCAGATTGCCTTGAATGATAGTTCTATATGCTAATCAGATTATGCCAATTAGATGTAGCTTCCAGATATTTGGAATAAATAAGAGATCAATCTCCTGACGCTTTTGGCTATTTTTTCTGTTGACAAGTAAGACTGTAGAGATAGGAGTTCACCCCTCTCTTTCCCAGCATTATTACTGCAATCATTTTTCTGTTTCACTGGTGTTAGAAAAGCACTTGAAATGGAAGTAGCTTCCTGGTCTTGGTTTCTTGGTCCCTAGATGTTAGCTCTTTGCTCTTAGTGATTTCAGAGACAGCACTTAATTGTCTACCTTCTTGATTGTGACAGAGTTACTAGCTCCTCATATGGTATTCTGTGATTCATCCCTGGAGGACCATCCTCCAGCTTGTTCTTTCAGCCTGTTTACAATTTGAAAGCACCTAATATACTTTATTAAAATCCTTTCCCCTTAAAATATATAATATTGTTCTTTCTTACACTGAACTTGTCTGATGTAATTAGTACCTCTTTCTTTATGGCTGTTTTATTAATAATATAACAATAGTCGTATATATTATTTGTTTTTGAATTTTCTCTATTATTACATTTGTATATTTTGCATTCTACTGCTTTAGGGTCTTTTGTGAGCATGACTATAAAGAAAAGTTGCCTGAAGGCAACCCCTCTAGCAACCACTTCCAACATTTGTATCTGACAATATAATTCAACATGCTGTCCTGGGACTGGAGGGAGAGAGAAAAAGACTTGGGGGATAGCAATTCCTTTGCTTCTACCACTAGCTACCTCTTCATGTTGTCATTAACAAGTCTCCATTCACTATTTTTCTTTCTGTTGATTTCAAAATTCATGTAGACATTCTACCCAAGAACCTTTTACTTGAACTACTCATTGCCAAGGAAATTTTATTTTACTCCATAGCAGACATTCATTTATATGCTCAAATACAAGACTGTGTCATTGGCAAGAGGGGTACTAACCTTAAAATTTCCATATCATAATTCTACTTTTTTCTCTAGTTCATTATTTCCACAATGTTCTCTCATTTCTTTCATTTCACATCCATCATTATGATTATTTCTCTGCACACTTACGTAAAGTCCTAGCCCTGGTTAAGTTCAAATTTCAATATACTTCAAGAGTAGACCTACTAAGTTAAATGTGGTTAGAGAAAAACTTAAATGGTGCTGACTGCCTCACAATTAAGTATATAATCAATAAGAACAAGAGGACCATGAGCACTGCTGAGCCATCATGTATTTTCCTATTCAATTTCTCATCAGCCTCAGTGATTTTTTCCTACTTAATTTCTCTCTCCTCAGATTTTCTACATCTTCTTCTCTTTCTCACTCTTAGATAATGATCTTTCTTTTTTAATTGAGCAAACAGCAATAACCAGAAGGCAATAATACTACCACCAAAGCTAGGGCAGTGGGAAACAGTCTTTTCTTGTTGTCAGCAATTGCTTAAAACAGGAGCTAGCAAACTTTGGCCCATGAACCTAATATGATCTGATGTCTGTTTCTATAAATAGAGTATTATAGAGACACAGCCATGTTTGTTCGTGGTCTGTAGCTTGCAAAGCCTAAAATACTATCTGACAATTTACAGAAAATATTTGTGAACTTCTGTTCAGAACTAAGATCAAAAACTTACTATGTTTTCTTAAAGTTTTCGCAGACAATGCCTATACCACCATCACTCCCATTACTCTGCCCTTGGTAGGTACCACAGCTAAAAAGTAACTTTCATGTCTGCCTATCTGCAAATCTATCACCTTTCATCTGTCCATATTTATTCTCACTTCTTTCCTTTTACAATGGTTTAATTGGACCTGCTTCTATCTGAGACAAATCACTCAGCCTGCATGTGGGATCATGTTTTCTGTCATCTACTCAAGGACATCACTTCAGGAATTTTACTTCTCTCACATGCATTATCAATTTTTCATGATTGATAGAAATGGATTGTGAAAGAAAGAGAGGAATCAAGAATCATTTCAGGGAGTTTACCATGAACAATAGCAGAAGTGAAGAAAGTTTGGAATTAAAAAAAATGACTTCAGTTTGAATCATAATCATGAAACATCTATCAGACACCAAAGTGGAGATGCTCAGTAGAGAGTTGGATATGTGAGTCTAGAAATTAGGAGAAAGATTGGGGTTGTGGATATATAGTTGGAGTTTAACAACCAATACATAACATTTAATGGTGTTAGGTAACAGTACATCATTATAAGTATAATAACAAGGATAAATTGGAAAGAAAAATATTTCAGTAAAGGAAAATTGAAAAGGGATGCCAGTGTATTGTAAGAGCATTAGGAGAGTTCCTAATAAAAATGTGGCAATTTAGAAGCAAAATCTTAAAACGTATTTGAAGAAAGAAGGGAAGATCAATTGTGTTAAATGTTGCTGAGAGAACAAGCAAGCAAAGACAGACACATTACAGAAGGACTTGGCAACATGATGATCAATGGTGACTTTGAAGGAAAAAGTTTTATTGAATAGTGAGACAAGAATCCTAATTGGAATAGGGAAAGGGGATGAGGTAACATAAAATATAAATACCCTCCCTCCCCCACCCCCCACCAAGCAGTTCTTCTGTGAAGGAAAATTGGGAAATAGTGTAATAAGTTAGTTTCCAAGATTAAAAAAGGCAATGATCCTGGCAAAGAGACGTACAGTCAAGGATGTCTTTAGGACCATGTAGAGGCAAGTAGACATCAGAGAAAATGGTTATGTTGCATATTTAGGGGAGCAAAGCTGTCTCTGGTCAGAGAATGGCTTTAAGGCCATATCCTGCTACAACTGACCATGTTGGCTTATGCAACAGACATATTGACAGTGATCATAATGTGTGAAATAAATGCAGGTTGCGCTCAGAAAGTATTCTATACTAATAAAGCTTTTCGGTATCTTCACACAAACCTGAGAAGGATGGGAAAATGGAGAAAGAGAGAGAATTCCTAATAATGACAAATAAAATTGGCCATTTAGCAGGAGAAGATGCTGAGGCAGATGCAATTTGATTTTTTGAAAAGTAAAATAATAGTTCCTGCACACGGTTTTGCATTGTAAAGTTTATTGTGAGTACAATAAAAAGTTCTTTGCACCCTTACTAAGTAAATGTTGAAAAACATTATAAAACGTCTACTTGAATGAGTGCCATTACATTAGCATGTTCAGGACACCTATGTAGTTTTGTCCAGTCAAGAAAGTAAAGCTCCACTGGATAAAAACATGAGTGGTTGTCACAGAAATGAAGAAGAATAGTAAAAAATGTGAAACATTACAAAAGTAGAACAATAGTCACTGATTCATAGTAAAGAAAGAGATGGACCAAGGGTTAGTCAAAGTATAAACTTTGATTTAATGAAAGAATAAGCAAAATAAATACCAAGATGGGAATCAGTTGACCTTAGATGATTAATCATCCCTTTAGCAAATAAATCATTCTTCTCAGCTCTAAATTTGTACATAGTCATATATATTTAATACAGGACAATAATTTTCAACTTTAAGGGATACAAATTAGTTAATAAAAATTTTCAACTCTCTTACAGCAGTATTTTTTATAATGTAAAATAAGGAAGTAACTGTTTCATTTTCACCAGGAACCAAAGTATAGATAATCATCTCATTAATAATTAGAATGGTAACATCTACAATAAATAAATAGTCATAAAAATATTATCCTTTCAAGGTTCTGTAATTTGTATGCATACATAGTTTAATTTTTTTCTTTTCGTAAGGCATTTGCCTAAAGATTTAATCATTTGTCCTCCTGCCTCCTAGAATTCTTGTTTTAGTAATTCAACCTTCATTCCTAATTTATTAAGTCTATAATAAATGAATGAATCAAAAACTGAATTTTGCAGGGGCCTTTTTTACATACTTTTACATAATGCAACTAAAAGCAGTGCTCTTTGGGAATAGCTGTGTCACTGATTATGTATCTATCAATTGATAATACATAGCAATAATAATAATAATAATAATAATAATAATGCTACATAGTATTTCTATAGTCATTTTTTTCTAGGAATCTTTCTAAGTATTTTATATTCATTAACTTATTCTATCTTTATGAAAACCTTATGAAATAGATTCTACATGTATACCCAGTTTTGAAGCTGAAAAAATTCAGGTTGCATTGATTTTCTGTAAGATCACTCAGCTATTAGAGGTAAATCAAGAATTAGAACACGACTTGCATGACTATGTAGTTCATGCATTTAAACATTACTACTGCCCCTGAAATACACTCTTCTTTTAATGAAGAGTTACAATTGTTACAATTACAGATACTCCTAAATTATCTGTTTTTCTCTATAGTAACATCTTATAAAGACAAAAGAAGTGACAAAATATGTTCAGACTTTGTTAATAGCAAGTATTATAATTAAAATAAAGCATATTTAATTAATAGGAGAAAGAAAAAGAAAGTTGTCCCTGTAGGGGAAATATTTCAAATTGTTTACCATTTCAAGAAAAATAATTAAATATTCAGTTGGCTGAGTGTTATTAAGTGAAAGATTGAATAGTCCCTTGCAATCTAAATTTTAAATGTGGCCAGTGGCACTGTGTCCAGTTCAAAAAATAAAATCTCTATCTTGAGGAGTCTTATTGTAAATTTTGTAATTAAGGAAGGATAAATATATATCATCAGTTTTATTTTAACCAAATATAACAGCATTGAGTCATAAAGATGAAGAATAAAGAGAAAAATAAATTTCAGGCTTCTGGATTTTTCTTTCGTAAAAATATCCCATTATCTTATATACACCCATATTTTAGATCAATGTACAAGTATAACATTTTACAGATAAAAAGGCTTTGGCACTTATTGTCAGATAATATTTTCACACAATATAATTCATGATTTATTAAATATATAAAACTACTTTTAATGTATATATCTGTCTTCTAACTGAGAAGATTAATAGAGAAAAAATACAGAGATAAGTTCATTTTCATAGATACTAAACTCTACTTGATTATCTACACTTGATTAGATAGAAATCTCTACTTGATCTCTACATGATTATATACAAAAACAGAGTTCTAAAAGTTTATTTCTCAGTCATTAGGTCCAAGATTATTAGACTACATTTATAAATTTATCAAATACAATATTGAATGTTAATCCTGGATATTCCAATCAAACCTCACCTTTTTAAAAAAAAGGAAATGAGGATTCAAAGTGTTTCAATTTGTCTCCCAAATTTTTCATTCAATGAGTATTTATTGACTGCCTATTACAGGTCATGCATAGTTATGTTATCAAGACAAATTTCCAAGCCTTCCTGAATATAATTTTGAATGGACAACACTTGAATTAATTGCAGAACTGGGCAGACTACAATTTTGCACTCTTTTGACTAAAAATAAATAGAAAAAAATTATTTTGAAACAGTTGGTAATTTGCTTTGAAACAAAACTTAATCTATCTTTAAGAAAATAACACATAACTGACTAACTTAAAATACTTTATTAATAGAATATACTAGGCTTGATAGCCAAATAGTATCCTGGATGAGCTTCTGACTAGTCAGGTTTGTGTATTTATTTATTTTATTATTTAGCAAAACTTTAGAAAAACATTATTTATTAATGTGTTATTATTATTATTTATTGTTGTTTATTAAAGTACTTTATCAATTATATTTTAAACGAAAAGTGTCTTCCATTCCATAATTTGCAGATGGAAATAACAAGAATATGTTTCAATAAATAGGAACTAAAATTTAAGTATATGTTTGAAGACATGGCATGTGAAATGAAGGGAGTCTCCACATCTACTATCAGTTATAGTAAAATGAATATATACTAATTAAAGTATCATGGCATTAGCAACAAAAATATAATATGATTATAGAGGAGGAGTATAACTCACACATGCTCTTTGAGGTTGCTTTTGTAGGAATTTATGGCAAATAAAATAAGGAGAAAATTACTAAACCCAATCTGAAATCATCACTAGAAACTGGAGGCCCTCACATTACTCTAGTTTTTTTTCTTTGAATAGGAGTCCTGAAGATTTTTGGAAGAATAGTGAAAACAATCGTAATCTAACAAAACTTATTTTAAATTTTAACTATTTTAGGTTTGGGGGTACATGTGAAAGTTTGTTACATAGATAAACACGTGTCACAGGGGTTTGTTGTACATATAATTATATAACCCAGGTATTAAGCTCAGTACCCAATAGTTATCTTTTCTACTCCTCTCCCTCCTCCCACCCTCCCGCATCAAGTAGATCCCAGTATCTGTTGTTTTCTTTGGGCTCTTTAGTTCTTATTATTTAGCTCCCACTTATAAATGGGAACATGTGGTATTCGTTTTTTTATTCCCGTGATTAGTTTACTAAGGATGATAGCTTCCATCTCCATCCATGTTCCCACAAAATATGATTTTTTTTTTTATGGTGGTATAATATTGCATGGTATATATGTACCACATTTTCTTTATCCAGTCTGTCATTGGTAGGCATTTAAGTTGACTCCATGTCTTTACTGTGAACAGCACTGCAATGAACATTTTTGTGCATGTGTATTTATGTTAGAATGCTTTATATTCCTCTGGGTATATACCCAGTAATGGGATTTCTGAGTTGAATGGTAGTTCTGTTTTTAGCTCTTTGAGGAAACGCCATACTGCTTTTCAAAATTGTTGAACTTATTTACACTGCCACCAACAGTGTATAAGGTTTTCCTTTTCTTCACAATCTCACCAGCATCTTTTATTTTTTGACTTTTTAATAATAGCCATTCTGACTGGTGTGAGATAGTACCTCATTGCCGTTTTGATTCACATTTCTCTATTGATCAGTGATATTGAGCTTTTTTTCATATGTGTGTTGGTCGTATGTATGTCTTCTTTTAAGAAGTGTCTCTTTAAGTTCTTTGCCCACTTTTTGATGGGATTGTATGTTTCTCTTTTGTAAATTTGTTTAAATTGCTTATAGAACCCGGATGTTACACCTGTTACAGATGCATAGTTTGCAAGTACTTTCTCACATTCTGCAGTTTATCTGTTTATTCTGTTGATAGTTTCTTTTGTTGTGCAGAATCTCTTAAGTTTAATTAGATCCCATTTGTCAAATTTTGCTTTTGTTGTATTTGCTTTTGGTGTGTTTGTCACAAAAGTTTTCCCTTTCCTATGTCCAGGACAGTATAGCTTTTCTATTTAATAAATGGTGCTAGGATAACAGAATAGCCATATGCAGAAGATTGAAGCTGGACCGCTTCTTTACACCATACACAAAAACCCACTCAAGATGGAGTAAACACTTAAATGTAAAACCCAACAAAATATTTTAAAAATTAAAATTAGCTCTTCAGACATGAGGAGCACTCTAGTACTAATTTTATACAATAAATGAATATTATTGTGCAGCACTGAGACCTAAGTGATAGATGAACTATGATATGCCTCAGTTGCTGAAGCTAGGAAAATATTCAGTGGTTTTACATATGAAGTTTTATGCTCTCTTGGTTTGATTCAAATATGAGGATGAACATGTCCATTTGCAGTTTTGACTATTAAATATTCAAATTATAACTAGAAGTTTTCTTTCTACCAAAAGAAGACTAAAATATTTATCTGTCAGTCACAGAGAAGGATTGAAGACTGCTGCACAAAGATTAGCGTACAC